>NC_052356.1:23319051-23321922 GCF_009727055.1 Benincasa hispida
AGGGGAAGAAAAGGAAGGGTGGTAAGGGAAAAGGGAAGGCACCTGCTAACCCACCGCCTGTCGCCCCAATGAGGCATCCACAGGTTGCTAAGGGAAAGTGTTTCCACTGCAACCAATATGGACACTGGAAGAGGAACTGTTATCGATATCTGAAAGGGAAGAAAGCAGCCAAGGCTAAGACCAAGGCCGATAAAGGTAAATGTGATTTACTTATTCTTGAAACTTGTTTAGTGGAGAATGATGATTCTGCCTGGATAATTGATTCAGGCGTCGCTAACCATGTTTGTTCTTCTTTTCAGGGGATTAGATCTTGGCGACAACTGAAGGCTGGTGAGATGATGATGCGAGTAGGCACCGGGCATGTCGTCCCAGCTGCGGCAGTGGGAGGACTCTAGTTAGCTTTACAGAATAGGTTTCTTATTTTAAATGATAAATATATAGTTCCCGAACTAAAGAGCACATCATCCCAGCTGTGGTACCTCATTTCTGTAAAGTGTTTATTGCAATGTAAATATACTATCTCGGTTAATGTAGATAAAATGTTTATTCATAAAGATGGTTTTTTTATTTGCATAGCAAATCTGGAATCGAATTTATATATGCTAAGGCCGTTAACATTAATTCTCTCCATAATACTGAAATGTTTAGAACTTTCGTAACTAAATCAAAACGTCGACGAATTTCTCCAAAAGAAAATGTCCAACTTTGGCATCTTCGTTTAGGGCACATCAATCTCAATAGGATTGAGAGATGGTGAAGAATGGACTTCAAGTGAGTTAGAAGAAAATTCTTTACCAGTGTGCGAATTTTTCCTTGAGGGTAAGATGACTAAACGACCTTTTACTGGAAAAGGTTATAGAGCCAAGGAGCCTCTTGATTTAGTACATTCTGACCTTGATGGTCCTATGAATGTATGAGCTCGAGGTGGCTATGAGTATTTTATCAGTTTCACTGATGATTACTCAAGGTACGAGAATGTTTATCTTATTCAATGGAAGTCTGAATCCTTTGAAAAGTTCAAAGAGTTCAAGGTTGAAGTTGAAAACGCATTGAATAGACGGATTAAAAGACTGCGATTAGATCGAGGTGGAGAGATTTTGTTGGCATTCCAGGACTATTTGATAAAACATGGAATCATTTCCCAACTCTTAGAACTGGGTACATCTCAGCAGAATGGTGTAGCGGAGAGGATAAATAGGACCTTGTTAGACATGGTTTGCTCAATGATGAGTTACACTTCCTTACTGGACTCATTTTAGGGTTTTGCAATGGAGACTGTTGTATACATACTCAACTGTGTTCCCTTCAAGAGTGTTGCGAAACACCTCTGGAGTTGTGGAATGGGTGTAAAGCTAGTTTACGTCATTTCCTCATTTGGGGTTGCCCTGCACATGTACTTGAGGCTAATCCCAAGAAGTTGAAACCACGGTCGAGGTTATGCCTCTTTATAGGCTACCCAAAGGTCACGAGGGTTTATTTTTATGATCCAACGGAAAATAGGGTGTTTGTTTCAACAAATGCTACTTTTCTGAAAGAGGATCATATAAGGGAGCACAGTCCACGAAGTAAAGTTGTGTTGCATGAACTTTCGAATGAAATACTGAAACTTCAACAGGGGTTGTTGAAGAGCCTATTACATCAGCAAGAGTTATTGATAGGAGTTCATCCAGTAGGTTGATTCCACCTCAAGAGTTGAGGGAACCTCGACGTAGTGGGAAGGTTGCAAATCCACTCGTTTGCTATTTGGGTTTCACGAAAATCCTTACTATGGTAGCAGATGGTGATGTTGAGGATCCGTTGTCCTATAAGAAGGCAATGGAGGATGTTGACCGGGATGAATGGGTCAAAGCCATGGATCTCGAGATAGAGTCGATGTACTATATAGGTTATAAATGGATCTACAAGCAAAAATGGATCAGTCTGATGGGGTTCGCTCTATAGGTTATAAATGGATCTACAAGCAAAAATGAGGTGTTGATGGGAAGGTACAGACCTTCAAGGCTCGTCTTGTGGCAAAGGGTTATACCCAGGTAGAGGGAGTCGATTATGAGGAGACTTTCTCTCCTGTTGCTATGTTAAAGTCGATCTGCATCCTTCTGTCCATTGCAGCTTATTATAATTATGAGATCTGGCAAATGGATGTCAAGATGGCCTTTCTAAATGGTAATCTTGAGGAGACCATTTATATGGTACAACCCGAGGGATTCATAGCCAAGGTCAAGAGCAAAAAGTTTACAAATTGAATCGGTCCATTTATAGACTGAAACAGGCGTTTTGATCTTGGAACATACGGTTTGATATAGCATAATGTTGTATGGCTTTGACCAAAATGTTGATGAACCTTGTATTTACAAGAAGATCATCAACGCTTCAGTAGTCTTCTTAGTGTTGTAAATAGACGATATCCTTCTCATTGGGAATGATGTAGGTCTACTGATTGTAGTTAAGAACTGGCTAGACCCCCAATTCCAAATGAACGATTTGAGAGAGGCTCAGTTTGTTCTAGGTATACAGATCTTTCGGGATCATAAGAACAAAGTGCTAGCACTAACTCAGGCATCGTACATTGACAAGATGTTGCTGAAGGATCTCTTATCGAAGAGTTCCATGAGGTGTTCCGATCACTCCGGTCTCACCGTGATCGAAATACACATGATACATTTATACGTACAGTTATGCAAACAAACATTAATTATCAGCATGCTAAGAACAAGATAAATAACAAGGGAGAGAGTTCCATACCAATTGAAGACAATGTTCAGTCTTCGGAACTCAATGCAGCGAAACCCTCCAAGCGATCTACCAACGCCCAGCAGTAGCGTCAACAACAACAGTAAGAACAACCGCAAACTCACGACCGCAACGGGGATG
>NC_052356.1:23322816-23507778 GCF_009727055.1 Benincasa hispida
GGCATTCCACTAAAGACCAACAGCTGAACTCTTCTTACCATAGATATATTTCTGTGTCCATCGGATATAACCAATCATGAGTATGATGACCCTTCACAGATGCTCGTAAGCACGATTGGGACAAATTACCATTTTGCCTCTGTAGTTACATCTCCCTCTTTAAGTACCACTGATTCCTCTAATGAACAATATAACATAGTCTAACTATGTGTGAAGTGATCCTTCAACTAATTCCTCATGCGTCCACACTTCTCCATCAACGCATGCCTATACTTTGCTTCCATACTTAGCCAATTTTCACTTGTTATATTATCTAAAACTCACCCAACTAAGTATTTCTAATACTTAAAATTTTCTTATTCTATCTTCCTACTTTCTTTACCTCCTTTCATAATTTTACTTAACATGCTTGTTACTCATTTTGATAGGAAAATAGAGTACGGGGTTGACAGATCATATAAGGGAGCACAGTCCACGAAGCAAAATCGTGTTACGTGAGCTTTTCAATGAAAATACTGAAACTTTAACAAGAGTTGTTGAAGAGCCTGCTACATCAGCAAGAGTTGTTGATGGGAGTTCATTCAGTAGGTCAGTTCCACCTCAAGAGTTGAGGGAACCTCGACGTAGTGGGAGGGTTGTGAACCCACCCATTCGCTATCTGGGTTTCACGGAAATCCTAGCTATGGTAACAGAAGGCGATGTTGAGGATCCGTTGTCTTACAAGAAGGCAATGGAGGATGTTGACTAGGATGGCGACGTTGATGAACCTTGTGTTTATAAGAAGATCATCAACGCTTCAGTAGTCTTCTTAGTGTTGTACATAGACGATATCCTACTCATTGGGAATGATGTAGGTCTACTGACTGCAGTTAAGAACTGGCTAGCGACCCAATTCCAAATGAAAGATTTGGGAGAGGCTCAGTTTGTTTTAGGAATACAGATGAAATCGAAGTATCAGAACCTGGCTCTGATACCAATTGAAGGATCACTTCACACATAGTTGGACTATGTTGTATTGTTCATTAGAGAAATCAGTGGTACTTAAAGAGTGAGATGTAACTACAGGGGAAAAACGATAATTTGGCCCAACTGTTCTTACGAGCATCTGTGAAGGGTCATCGTACTCATGATTAGTTATATCCGATGGACACAGAAATATATCTGTGGTAAGAAGAGTTCAACTGTTGGTCTTTAGTGGAATGCCAGATAGTTAACAGATGGTGGATCTCGTGGCTAAAGAGTTTAGTCAGTTATTTACGTACTGTTGGAGCTTCAAGCTAGAACTGTCTCTTATACACATCTAGATGTGTATAAGAGACAGAGATAGCTTCGAGCCATAGGTCCTTTAGGTCCCCTGGGTAGCTTGGATAAAGTCGAGAATCAGTGTTTGGGTTAATTTGAAATGTTCCAATTGATAAGAGGAAGTTTGATTATATATGATATAATTGGACTGGTTAATTATATATGATATAATTGGCTAAATCTATGAGATACATTATTTTGAAGGAAATTAGATAAAAACATGATTTATATCAAGTAGAGGAGAAAATACTATAGTAGATATGTGATGTGAAACTATAGGATAAAAATATAATATGATTATATTTATTATTAATTAATTGGTTAATTATATGATAATTAAGAAAAATTTTCACGTTCGAACGTGGGTTAGTGGGGCAGCGTCGGTTATTGTAACTGATGAATTAAAATGAAAATGGTTTTCATTTTAAATCGCACGTCCAAAAGAAGAAAAGAGATCCCGTTGGTGAAAAGTAATCGATCGTTTAAGTATTTCGAGAGCCTATACGATAGTCACTCTCCGCCTAAACGATCATCCACCTCACGCCTAAACGATCGCATACTAGTTCCTACATGATCAAATATCTTCCCTAAACAATCGTAGTGTGTGCCGAGTTTGCCAAACGATCATATACCATTTTCTAAGCGATCGTTCTGTAAAACCTACACGATCGTGTAGTTTCTCCTAAATGATAAGTATCCTGCTATACGATAGCGCCTTTTTACCTCCCACTTGCTTATCACCTACACGATCCGTGCTTCTTCCTTCTTCTACCAAATTCACCAAAGACCACGCTTTGGATTCTCACTCTGAGAATACCCGGGGCTCCTTTCTGGTGGTGTCGTCCCCGTTACAGTCGTGAGTTTGCGATTGTGCATGCTGCCGCATTGACAATCGGGTGGAGGTTTCCGCTGTATTGAATTTTGAAGTTTGAAGACTGTCTTCAACTGGTATGGCAATTCTCTCCCTCGTTTATTTCTTGTTCAAAGCATGCCTTTAATTGACTGTTAGTTTGAATAACTGTATATTTGAATGTATATTGTTGTATTTCAGTCACTGTGAAATTGGAGCGATCCGAACGTGCTCATCTCTTCGGTAAGAGATCCTTCATTTCTAGCATTGCAAAGCTACATCTGTTTTCTATAAATAGATCTCTTCGGTTTTAGGTCAAAAAGTGCTGAAAATTCTTGAAGGCTGAAGGGATATGAACTTGGAGGCTATGGCGGCCGAGAAGAGGCTTTTCTATCTTCTTTTCCTTTGATGTTTTCGGTATCATTAAGTTAGATTTTAGTTCAATTTTGGATTGTAAACATGCATTGGCCTGAAGTCTTGAATTTGTCTATGAATTTATGAGTTAATCTTCATTTAGTTTCTTGGATCAAGGGTTTTATTTCAATTTCGTGAGTTTGTTGTTTATAATTGATTCTTCCAATTCAGAACTGTGTTTTTTTTAATTGGTTTAAATTCTCAAGCATGATTATTGATGTTGACTTTCACGCTTTTATCGTGCATGCTAATCGATTCTTAGTCTTGCTAAGGTCATGAGTAGCAACAATAAATTAGGCTTTTGATGGCTATTCCTAGAATGTCTAATTGCTAGGTTCAAAGATAAAATTGATTAATTGAATATGGCTTTCCTGGCAGTTAATTGACATAATTGATTCTAAATCTTATTGCACGTATTTTTAGTTTTATATGGTCGCTATCGAACCTAATAGGATATAGAAGCATGTAGATTAGTTAGGGTATGACGTTTCGACCTTAATTAATAACTAGGATGCTTTCTCGGTTAGATTCATGCTAAATGTCCACTTTCGTAGAAGCTGGTTAGATCGAATCGAGTGAGTAGTTATGCATGCATAATTCGATTGCATAGTCAATTGGCTGAAAACGATGATTGAAATTACATTGAATGCTTAACTTGACCTAAGAAATAGATGAACCCATTCCTGTTTACATTTATCCCTTGCAATTTATTTTCCTGCATGTTTTCAAATTAGTCAAAGCCCAAAATCCCCTTTTTACTGTTTTTTCATAGTCAAATTTAACTTGAGAGCAAATTAATTTTGTGCCTCCTTGTAGTTGGACCCCGTATTACTACTATTGCTACGTTTTTATAGTAATAGAAACAGTCCGGTTGTATAAATTTTCTTTTGTTTCGTAGTTCTTTTAGGAGCGACACCAAAAAGGGATCGAACACTTCGGGGTTGGGATCAAATTGGTTTTGGGGTATGTTGGGGTTCGGTTCTTTGGGTTTTGTTTTTCAACATGGTTCTTAGATTCGACGTCTATAAGTTTCTTAACATTTTGATATCAGACTTTTGCTCGATTTCAGAAACATGTTTTTATTGTTACTATGTTTTTTTTTCCATTATGTTAATTTCATTTTTTTTTATTCATCTTGTCAGTTTCTATCCAAAATTATAAAACATACACATAGAAAAATGTTAGTTTGATTGTATGTTGTTTGGTGTTGTTGTCTTTTGTCCTTTTGGAGCTCGTGTTCTGGTCTACAAATTCTTATTCTTTGAGGTATTTGAATTTGGCATAGTTTGGTTTCAAATATTTTCGTCACATTCTATCTATTACATAAGAACGCAAAAAAAAAAAAAAAAAAAAAAAGTGTTAGGTCCTGTTTCATTTTACATTTTCGTCTTCGTCAACATTTTAGATCTCAGTCTAATCTACAAGCTTTTTTTCTTTAAGGTCTTCCAGTTCGGTTTTCTTTAGTGTCAAATATTCTTGTTTTGCAAATTTTCAGGAGAAAAATTGTGTAATCTGAGGGCTCAAGAAGATGACTATAAAGATGCATTGCAAAGAGATCTTTAAGATTCGGGGAGGAATCTTCTCGATGAAAGAGAGAATGATAAGCAAATAATTGACAATAACAAGAGCTAGAGCTAAAAGTCTTCTTGAAGCATTAAATGTCTACTTCCAAACTAATTCTCCAAACTATGGTGAAGAGTTGCAACTATTCAAGCTACAATACCACCCAAGAGAAAGAATTTTATATTCTAGATTCATCCACATTCTTTATGAATAAGGTACTAATTTAATTTTTATGTATTTAAATTTATGAAAGTAGTTAAAAGATTATTAGATGAATTGAGACAATTAGATGAAAGGTTGCATCCTTTCATAGTGTCTTTTCATTTCATATAAATAATGTTGTATTTTTCACATTTGATAGAAAAAGAAGATTTGGAAAATGTAAAATATTGAACCTTGAAAGCTTTTTTTAAGCTTTGTTCGTATGTATTCTTGTGATAGAATGCATGAATATTTTTGGAGCATTCAAGTGAGAATTGATCTATCTTACTTGTGGAGTGCTTTGAAGATCAATAGTTGATGGGAGTTTCAAAGCTTCGTCTGATCCTTGATTTATTAAATCATCTAAGTAATCTATCATCTAATGGGTTGACACCAAATTGGTTTTGGGATATGTTGGGGTTGAGTTCTTTGACTCTTGTTTTCAACATGGTTATTAAATCCGATTCTCGAAGGTTTTTTTTATCATTGATAACAGAGCTTTGACTTAAGATCAGATATATGTTTCCATTTTTGCTATAAAATTGACATAATGAAAAAAACATAATAATAAATAAGTTTTTAGTAAAAGCTGACATTTGTGAAATTTTATGTACAAAAGGTGATATATGCCATAATTTATGGGGTTGTTTTTAAATATAGAAAAATGAACAAAAATATTTATAAAATATAGCAAAATTTTAGAACTATCAATGATAGATACTGATAGACTTCTATCAATATCTACCAGTGATATTGATAGACAGTGATAGAGGTCTATCAATGTCTATCAGCGTCTATCATTAATAGTTCTAAAATTTTGCTATATCTTGTTAATATTTTCAATAGTTTTACATTTTGAAATAATTTCCCTAATTTATATAGATTTAAAGTAACTAAATTATTAAATAAAAATTTGAATAAATAATAAATGAATTTTTCTATATAAAAATTAAAAGGATGATTTGTGAAACTATTTAAACAAGAACAATTTTATACTTTGAACAACCAAAGGCAATCAAAAAGTGCTTTGACATCAAATTCAAAACATTATTTATTTATCCCAATGATCTGTTTGGTTTAATGACTAACGTCATTCTTTTATTTATATATAAAAAATGACAACTTTGTTCTATTTTTTCAATTTTTGAAGAACTGTTTGTCAATTTTTTTTAAAAAAAAAGAAAAATTAATTTTTATTCTTTTATTTTTGTATAACACAAAAAAGTCAAGATATTAATTGAGGTAGGTTTGGAAATTTTGATGATAGGAAGTTTGGGGTCTAAACAACAAAGTGGAGCCCGCTCCTTGTCCAAACTTTATTTCTTTGGTTTTCATTAGTACTAGTTGTTCTCACATGTGTTGCAATTAATCCGACGTTAATGTATTTAAATATAGTTGAAAATTCAAATATTTTTCTTTCTTTTTTTTTTTTTGAATATTGAAATAACATTTTTTATACCTAAGTTTTAATATTAAAATAAGATTCAACCAAGGTTTGAAATAGATGTCAATAGAAATATCGAGATCCCGATTTGATGAAAATATCGGTATCGATGAAAATTTTTAGAAACTTGATGGAAATTGATAGAAATTATTATAATTAGTTAATGAAACTTTGGTTGCGGCTTAATTAAACTATAATTGACCATTTTTAATCATAACTTATATGAAGTAAGACAACATTTAGATTTATATTGTAAATACATGTGTAAATGTCAAGAGAGCATAAATTTAAAAAAGAAATAAAAAATAATTATAAAAGAATATAAAGTTTAAGAATATTTTGAGGTCAAATGATGTGAAAATGTAATGGATAAAGCTTAAATGAGGTTAAAAATAAATACGGATTCTTTTTTATGGTTTTTTCAAATTCAATTTATTAGGAAAGGGAAGTTTTGAATTTAAAATAAAGTTGGGAAGTTTTGAATTTAAAATAAAGTTAGAAATTAAAAAAATAGCATATTGACAAAGCTTCATCTTTTGTTAGACACAACATTGACGTGTGAAACTATATAATTACATGTAATCAAGACCATGAAACTAAAAAATTTGAAGTGACCTAACCAAGCTTATTCTAAAAAAATTGAAATTTTTCTCGAAATTTCGTTTGAGATTTGAGTAAAATCGAAATTCCCCCTATTAAAATTTTGAGACCATTCGAGATTTATGGAAGTTTTTCACCATGATTCAACATCTATTTGCAAATCCAGAATTTTTGTCAAGGTAGTTTTATTTTAAATTTCGTAAAAAAGAAAAACTAGTAACCAATAAAAGAACATAAATAAAATTAAACTATTAATTTAATACATCCAACACAGTCTTAGACCCGGAAACAAAATATATGTTAGTGTTGTGAAATTGAGAAGCACGATGGAGCATAATTAGTACAACAGATATGGAGAAAATATAATATTATAGTATATAAATATAATAATAATAAATAAAATAATTAAAATTATAAAATAACTAAATTTATGAAAATTTAGTAGAAATTTGAAGTGAATTTCTCACCAACGTGTGTGATTTTAAGATCCATCAAATGCAGTATTTATAGGCAAAGTGGCAATAAGATGTGGTCTTACATGGACATCAAACCATGAACAACTACAAGACACATAGACAACATGAAGATTGACACATGGATTTTAGGACACTAAGCAATGAGCATCTATTTATTTTTATAATATTATAATACTCCCTCTTAGATGCCCATATATTATATATAATATATATATATAATATGTCTCGTTAAAACCTTATTAGGAAAAACTTAATGGAAAAAAATCCTAGTGAAGGAAAAATAGCACAATATATTTACTCTCTCTCATGAAAACATCACTTAAGATCTCTGAGTCGCCTCATTCCAATGTTGTGCACCAATTTTTAAAGAGTTAAGGTTGATAATGCCTTTGTAAATAAGTCTATCAGGTTATGTCAGGTTATCCTTCGAACAAACTTGTTATACAATGATGTCGCAATTTTCTTCAAGATCATGAGTGTAGAAAAGTTTCTGTGAAATATGCTTTGTTCTATCTCATTTAATATATCATTTGATTTGGGTTATACAAGCTGTATTGTCTTCATATAATATTGTTGGAAGATTTTTATTAGAATGCAAGCCACATGTTTCACAAATTTGCTGAGTCATTGATCTTAACCATACACATTCTCGACTAGCCTTGTGAATTACAAGAATTTCAGCATGATTTGAGGAACTGACCATTATGGTCTGTTTCAACAATCGCTATGATATAGTAGTTCCTCCACATGTAAAAAGATAACCTATTTGAGATCTAGTTTTGTGTAGATCAGATAAATATCAAGAATCTGCATAACCAACAGAAAGAAAAGCAACGACTGGAGTGGGAGAGTCAGAGTCGAAAAGAGGATTCCTCACTTCTTTCTCTCATTCAAAACCGTGCATGAGACTTTCATCTCGCACGGCTCCTAAGCTAAGTGATAAAAGAAAGAAGAACTATATCTAGCTAATAAATTTACTGAAAATGCAATATATGGTCTTGTATTATTAATAAGATACATAAATGCACCAATTGCACTAAGATATGGTACTTCAGGACCAATAAATTTTTCATTATCGTCTCAAGGTCGAAATATATCTTTCTTTATATCCAATGAATAGACTTCCATTATAATATTTAATGGATGTGCTTTGTCCATATAAAATCTTTTAAAAAAAAAATCATCTATAAGTTGATTGATGAATAAATATTTCATATGGTAAATGCTCAATTTGCAAACCAAGGCAAAATTTTGTTTTTCCGATATCTTTCATCTCAAATTCTTTTCTAAGATATTTTATTGCTTTTGAAAACTCTTCAAGAGTTCCAATTATACTCAAGTCATCAACATATACAGTTATTATAGCAAATCCTGATTGTGAATTCTTTATAAAAACACATTGACATATTGGATTATTTTGATATCCTTCTTTTAATAAATATCCACTCAGGTGATTATACCACATCCTGATTGTTTCAATCCATATAGTGATCTCTGTAACTTTATTGAATACAATTCCCGGGAATTTGTTGTATATGTTTCAGGTACTTTAAATTCTTCTATGATTCTCATATAAATATCATTATCAAAATATCTATATAAATATATTGTGACTACATCCATAAGATGCATATCTAGATTTTCATACACAGTCAAACCAATTAAATATCTTATTGTAATTGCATCCACCACTAGAAAATATGTCTCTTCATAATGAATACTAGGTATTTGTGAAAAACTTTGTGCAACTAGTCTTGCTTTATATCTTGTGACTTCATTATTTCATTTCTTTTTCTCATAAATACCCATTTGTATCTTATAGATTTGATACCTTCTAGTGTTCAAATTATTGGTCCAAAAACCTGCTGTTTTGAAAGTGAGTTTAATTCTGCCTCAATTGCTTCTTTTCACAAAGTCAATCTTTTCTATGTTGACATTCTTCAACAGATTTTGTTTAGGATCTTCATTTTTAGATATAATATCAAAAATAATATTATATGCAAAAATGTTGTCAATAACTACATTAGTTCCATTCCATCTTTTTCCTGTCATAACATAGTTTATTGAAATCTCATTATTATCTTTAAGTATTTCACCTTCCTCACTAGTCATGTTGAGGATTTCTTCATGGATATTTACATCCTCAATCAAGTTTTTTTTACTATTAATTATTTTTCGTTTTCGAGGATTTTTATCTTTGGAACCCATTGGTTTACCATGCTTTTGGCGTGTTCCAAACTCATTAGTGACAACTTGTTGTGTTCGAATATTAATTTTTTATGGAACATTTGCAGTTAGTATATGTGACTTAGTTACTTTCTTTGCATCTATAAATGTATCTGGTAATTGATTTGCTATATTTTGCAAATGAAGTATTTTTTGAACTTTAAATTCACATTGATCTGTACGAGGATCTAAAAGAGACAATAACGATGCATTCCATGTGATTTCTTTTTCCAGTTTCTTAATTCCTTCCACTAATGCTGGAAAATTTGTCTCATTAAAATGACAATCAGCAAATCGTGCAATAAATACCTCACCTTTCAGGGGTTCAAGATATTTAATAATTGATGGGGAATCATATCCAACATATATTCCTAACCTCCTTTGAGGACCCATCTTAGTGCGTTATGTTGGAGCAATTGGAACATATATTGCACATCCAAAAATTTTCAGATGGAAAATATTTGGTTCATGACTATAAGCTAATTATAACAACGAGTACTTATGCTAAGCTACTGGCCTAATGCGTACAAGTGACGTTGGATGCAAAGTAGCATGTCCTCATACAGATGAAGGAAACTTAGCACTCATAAGTAATGGTCTTATAATTGATTGCAAATGTTTTATAAATGATTCTGCTAAACTATTTTGTGTATGAACATGAGGTACAAGATATTCAATACTTATCCCAATTGACATACAATAATTATAAAAAAAAAATTAGGATGAAATTCACCAGCATTATCAAGGTGAATGGTCTTAATTGTATAATCAGAAAATTGTGCTCTTAACTTAATTATTTAAACAAGTAATCTTGCAAATGCAATATTTCGACTTGATAATAAGCACATGTGTGAATATCTACTGGATGTATTTATTAATACCATAAAATATCTAAATGGTCCACTTGGTGGGTTAATAGATTCACATCTATCACCATGAATTCGTTTTAAAAATGTAGGTGATTCAGTTCCCACTTTAGCTGGTGATGGTCTAATTATTAATTTGTCTTGATAGCAAGCATCACATGATAATTCATTAGATTGAAGAATCTTCTGACTCTTCAATGGGTGTCCACTTGAATTCTCAATAATTTTTTTAATCATTATAGACCCTGGATGACCCAATCTATCATACCAAATAGCAAATAATTTGGATTCATGAACTTCAAGTTCATTGTTGCATATGTTTCAATTACTCGTATATTAATACAATACAATCCAGAAGATAAGGTAGATAGCTTTTCCAATATACATTTTTAATTTGAGAGAGTAGAGATAATATCTAGGTATTCCACATTATTCTTACTATCAGTCTCAGTATAATAACCATTGTAACATATATCTTTAAAACTTAGGAGATTTCTCTTTGATTGACTTGAGAACAATGCATTGTCAATTGTAAATTTTGTTCTCTAAACAAAATAATATTTGCTTTTCCAAAACCTTCAATCAAATTTGTAGAAATTGATATTATATTTACTTTTGCTTTCAGCATTGTCAATTTAGAAAAAAAATATTTTATTTGTAAGTGTTATGTGTATAGTTGCACTATCTGCTAGACATAGATATTATTTGCTCATTTTTTAATCATCCAACATATCATTATCCTGGTATGCAAGATTTACTTCCACATTTTTCTCTTTTTCCTTCAGAGAGGCTTGATAGAGGTCAACTAAGTGTTTTGACGTACGACATTTACGTGACTAATGCCAAGTTATTCCGCATCAGAAGTATTTATTTTTAACACTTTTTGAACTCTTATCTTGTGGAGCTTTTCCTTTGTGATCATCATTTTGTGTGGTTCCTTTGAAATTTGAATAATTAGAACGACCACAATGAAAATAGTAATTATTTCTTCCTCCTCTATAGTCACGACCTCGACCACGATTATTAACATTCACAACATTCACTTCAGGGAATGGTGTTGTTCCAGTTGGTCAAGAGTTCTATTATGTGTGGACACCTCTCAGACTATAAGAAGGTATGCGGCGCCACATCATTCAAGCCCCGGGATCAACCCTTAAGGGAGAAATCTATCTACTTACCCTGCTTTGGGGAAGGAGTGAATTTCATCGTGTGTAGCTGAGTTCCCAGCTCCCGAATCAAACGAATCCCCAAAGTTGTAGGTTTGAGTCGGCGGTCTGGCCACTCGCACCCATGCAAATCAAAGGACCGCCCTTAAAGGCAGGAGTTCCCAACTCACTTCGGATTGAGGTCATGTTGCCTATGGTCATCCTAGTGTAGTGAAGTCTCTGTCATGAATGGCGTTTATAACAAGACTATAACACTTCGTGGTCTGGTCTTATACAAACTCCTTTATATAGGACACCCCCACTCGCATGTCCCCACATGAATGATCAGGATCAGACCATCTATAGCAAGTCACAATAATTGTAACTATTCTACAAAGCGGGTTGCATCCGTAGCGTTACCATGATAAGGTTTCCCTCTTATATCCATATACTATAGACCATTTTGGTTATCACTTAAGATATGATCCACTTGTATGTTTCTACATACATGCTTAAGTTACAAACGAAAACTAGGGATCTTAGTTTATTGGTTTATGGTAAAGCAAATAAAAACATCTAATGTTCATAGACAAGAAATGAAGAAAATATCATATATTATACATCACAAGCGTTTATTCAAAACTATGTTTACAAACTTCAGCATCATCCCCAACAAATAGGTCCACATAAATCACCATGGATTCGTTCTAAAAATGTAGGTGATTAAGTCCCCACTTTAGTTGGTGATGGTCTAATTATTAATTTTCCTTGAGAGTAAGCATCACATGGTAATTCATTAGATTGAAGAATCTTTTAGCTCTTCAGTGGATGTCCATTTTAATTTTCAATAATCCTAATCATTATAGATCCTGGATGACCCAATCGATCATACCAAATTGTAAATATGTATGGATTCATGAATTTCAGGTTCATTGTTGCATATATTTCAATTACTCGTATATAAGTATAATATAATCTAGAAGATAAAGCAAGAAACTCTTCCAATATATGTTTTTAATTTAAGATAGTGGATATAATATATAAAAATTCCACATTATTCTTACTATCAATCTTAATATGATAACCAACGCAACGTATATCTTTAAAACTTAGAAAATTTCTCTTTGATTGACTAGAGAATAATGCATTGTCAATTGTAAATTTTGTTCCTCTAGCAAAATAATGTTTGCTTTTTCAAAACCTTCGATCAAGTTTGTACAACCTGATATTGTATTTACTTTTGCTTTCAACATTGTCAATTTGATAAAGTGATCTTTATTTGTAAGTGTTATGGTTGCAATGTCTGCCAGATATAGATTTTTTTTTTTTTTTTGCTCATTTTTTAAACATCCAACATATGAAAATGATCAATGTTTCTTTATTAAAAGAAAATAATTACAATGAGAAAAACAACATTTAAAATATACAAAAGTTTACTAAAAAAAACACGAAGATATATAAAAGAAAACAACAACATTAAGTCTAGCTATTCTCAAAGTTAAAAGAAACACTTGATGTTCCAAGGTGCCAATCTTCTCTTTAGGAGATTTAAAGAAGTTCGCCACATCCGAATTTGTCATATGAGATGAGTCAAATATGTCATTATCCTAGCATGTAAAATTTGCTTCTATATTTTTCTCATTTTTCTTCAGGGAGGCTTGATAGAGGTCAATTAAGTGTTTTGACATACGATAGGTACGTGACCAATGCCCAGCTATTCTGCATCAGAAGCATTTATTATCAACACTCTTTGAACTTTTATCTTGTGGAGCTTTTCTTCGTGATCATCATTTTGTATGGTTCTTTTGAAATTTAAATACTTAGAACGAACACCACGAAAATAATAATAATAATTTCTTCCTCTACCACAGTCATGACCTCGACCACAATTATTCACATTCACAACATTCCTTTCAAGGAATGATGTTGTTCCAGTTGGTCGGATTTATGGTTCCTCATCAATAACTCATTATTTTTTTCGTCCACGAGAAGATATGAAATTAATTCAGAATAGTATTTAAAACCTCTCTCAATATTGCTGCTGCAAGAGCATATTAGAGATATGAAATGTAGAAAATGTCTTCTCTAACATATAAACATTAGTAATTTTCTTTCCGCATACGAACAACTTCGAACTGATTTTAAATATTGCGGAGTTGTAATCATTTATTGATTTGAAATCTTGTAGCCTCACGTGCATTTACTTATAACGAGCTTTAGGAAGAATAACTATAACTGTTTTTTTTATGATCATACCTTTCTTTCAAATTTTTTACAAGATACGGGGATCTTTTATTGTAAGATACTCTATTTTCAATCCCTCGTGGAGATGATGACGAAGGAAAATCATAGCTTTTACTTTGTCCGGACTGGATGTCGTATTTCCTTCTTTAATAGTCTCCCCAAGATTCATTCAGATGGATTTCGACATCAAGTACTCATGACAAATAATTATTGTTGTTAATATCAAGGGCGACAAATTCTAATTTTGTGAGATTTGTCATGGTAGCACTATTATAAAATATTGTACATATATTAGAAATTTAATAGATACTGAATATGCAAAATAACATTAACTTTATTAATTGTAACGAAGAGGGGGAAACCGACATACCTTTAAGACCTACCTTTAGCCGAGAAAACGATCGGAGCTCATGCTGATAACTAAAATTATAAAATTGGATAATTTGAAAATTAATAGAATTTTGAAGTGGATTTCTCACCAATGTACATTATATTGAGATCCACCAAATGTCACTATTTATAGGCAAAGTGATAAGTAGGATGTGGGCTTACATAGACATCAAGCATGGATTATTATAAGGCACGTGGACAATATGAAAAATGACAAATGGCTCTTAGGACACTAAACATTGAACATCTATTTTTATGATATTTATAATAAAATTTCCACTATGATGGCACCCTTTGAGATGAATTTTTCACCAAATCTATGTTTATTGGCCATTATTTTTAATGGCAACCAATACATATAGGCATAGAAAATGATGCGTAAATATATATATCTAATATATATTTTAGACGTAATAGGTTCGGCTAGAAAATCAAAACCTATTTTTTGTAGATCTAAGTGTAAAATAATATTAAATTCATGACACAAACATTTATATCAATGGACAAAGACAGAGATCTAGAGAGGAAAATATTAAAAGTCCAATACAACAAATGTTAATGCTTGTATCAATATATTAAGCTTTAGCCGTGGTTTGAGAAATGATTTCACTTTTAGTTTTAGATTTTTGAAATTTATTCTTGAAGTAATTGTTTTAAATAATAAAATTATAAAAAATATTTTTAAATATAACAAAATATTACTGTCTATCAGTGGTATAGTAATAATATCGATCACTAATAAACAGTAACATTTTACTATATTTATAAATAAGTTGATTTATATATATGAAGACATCTATTTGCTCATCATTTGAATAGGTATATTGATTTTCATCTTTCCAAAAAAAGGAAAAAAAATAGTCCAATTGGTATAAAAAATGTCACCACCTTTCAAAAATATTTACATTCCAATATCAAATGTTTTTTTATTATTATTATTATTTTTATTTTTTTTTTGAAATTTGACTCAAAGTTCAAATATTTGTAAAGAAAAGGTGAGAAATCAAACCTAATTTTTAGAACTAAAAATAAAATAAGTATACAACAAAATTTAAAATCCTTTCCTACCAATAAATGAAAAAAAAAATAACTAAGAATAACGCAAATCTCTAATGGATGTTCGTCAAAGCCTAATCATTAGGTTGTGTTACATGATAGATTATGATTTTAGCCACCGTTTTTTTCAAGTTTAGTCAATAGAGTTTTTGGATCTTAATTTATAATTCATGTGTTGAGTTGCATACCTACAACATTCAAATAAGATCGATCATCTTATTTCGTGTAGTATTTGAATCTTAAGCTAATGAGAATTAGTTCTTTGGTCTCAAGAGTTTTGATATTGTGTCTAATCCAAATCTTAAAGTTGAAATCGAATGATTTTGGATCTAAGTATTTGCAAATTGGGAGTTTTCACCTACTCAAAATGTTTCTAATTTCATTATCACTTAAACTTTCATATAATTTGATATCAGAGCTTAAGGTCGAGATCAGAGATTATTGTGATTTGAAACATGCATGTCAAGCTCAGTTGGTCAAATTTTTTTCTTTTTTAAGGAAAAGAAAGTGAATTATTTGATGAAGCAAGCAGTAGAATTTAAGCAGTTAGTATTAATTAGGGAGTAGAAAGAAAGCAAGCTAGTAAGTCACTTTGCAATTATTGTTGGAATTTCCAGGATTTCAAAGCTTACTTTCAAATTTTCAACTTCTATGATTCTAAACGTTATTGTTTGTCAATTTTAGAATTTTGGTGGATAAGTGATATTATTCTTGAATATTAATTTCATTGTTTCCTTAGTTTGTTTTTGCTATTTGTCTAGTTATAATTGTTTGCCTTTTTTCTTTGTATCTTACACCATTCTTTGAATTTTATACTTTAAATTCTTAATTCTATATAATTTGTTCTTTTGTTCCTTATCCTAGTTTTTCTAATCTTAAATGTTTGGTCCTTGAATTCTTAATCTCCTTCTTATTTAATTTTACTTATTGCTTCGTTTGATCAGTGTGAAATATACTTCACGTCAATCGAGCATGTTCAAAGCTGATTCATGATATTGCAAATTCTTGGTTACTTATTTTCTACATCCTTGAGCATAAACACAAGTGATCGTATACGTCAAGGAGAAATGTTATAAAACTTCCAAACAAATATAGAATGAAAACATAGATAAACAAGTGAAATCACATAAGATTTATAGTGGTTCAATCCCAACGAAGAATCTACATCTACTGTCAAGGTCACTATCTTCTTCTATTGGTTATGAGTTGATACACACTGAATTATAGAGAGCTTTGAACGAGAAAAGAAATAAATATCCTAACCCTTGTACATCAAGCTATATTTTCCCTTTACTCTCACTCTCAACATCATACAAAAAAAGACTTTTTACAGCTCCTAAAATGATTTAAGATATTGGAGCTATTAAGTGGGATAAAAGCTTCTATGTGAGCTGTACCCTCAATTGGTCATTGGGCCTTCATTCATCAAAGTGGTGGATCAAGCCCACAATGATAACAAGCCCAAATAATGCTACAACTTCAAGCCCATAAACTTTTGATATGAAATTGTTGATGCAGCAGGAAAACAAACAATAAATCCTACATGATACCTTTTATCAATTGCTAACAATAACACAACAAGCAGATGATCAAACTTTAATAAAACATACTAACAAAGAACCAACCTTGAGAGCCTTTAAACAACTCTCAAGTTTATGAGATGGCAATGTCTTTGTTAAAGCATCAACAACATTTAAGATAGAAGAAATTTTCTCAACCCTTATCTTTCCATCAATAATCACATTCCTTATAAAATGAAAGTGAATGTATATGTGTTTGGTCCTTTTATGATACGTTTGGTTCTTGGAAAGAAACACTGCACTTTGACTGTCACAGTGTATAACTAATTGATCTGTCAAACAAATTCCCAACTCCTCAACTAATTCACTTAGCCATATTGCTTCCTTAAAGGCATTTTTTAAGGCCATATACTTCACTTCTATGGTTGAAAGGGCAACAACAGGTTGAGGAAGACTTCCAGCTCATAGTAATGACCTTTTATCTCTATCAGTAGAATAATCAACATCAATAAACACAGTGAATATCTCTAGGTTTTCGTTATACTTGGAATATAGAAGACCATGTGTCATAGTACCCTTAACATACAATCATTTTATAGCTTGCAAATGAACTTTTCTAGGTTAGACGCATAGATACTAACTACACTCAACCCATGAGTTAAGACTGGCCTAGTGCATACCATTAAGTACATAAGACTACCTACAACACTAGCATAAAGTACAAACTTCATTTCATCCTTTTCATCATTAGATTGAGAAGAATCAATTAGGACAATTTGAAATGACTTGTTATAGGAGTAGAAACGGACTTCAAATCATGCATTATGACCTTACATTACATTTTCAAACTATTAGATTTAGGGTCCTAAATCTCATTCATCTTGTAGTTTATAATTTGTAAATACAAATAATTTATTTAATAAAATAAGAAGTTTTTATTTTGACATTTAGATAGCATTAACTCAATCCAACAAACTAAGATCTGTGGTTGTTTAATGAAACTTGAACAGTATGTGGTAGACATAGAGATGGACCATGTTCAAGTAATAACCTAAAAGGTCTGCAGTATACGGTTAAGGTTGGGTGTCTTATCCTAGTGACATTGCGGATACGGTCTACTTTGTAATTTTTGCATGAGTTGTAAGTGTTACAAACAATATGATCCATCTTGTTCATGTAGAGATATATGACTAGAGGTATCCTGTATAAAAAGTTTATATAAGATTGGACCACGAAATGATTAGTTACTAAGCATAACACCTTTGCTTGAAGAAATTAACTCATGTCTATGGGTGACCTTAATCCTGAGTGAGTTGTGAACTCCTATCTACAAGGGCAATTCTTTGATCTATATGGGTGAGAATGACCAATTTTGCCGACTCAATATGCCTATACTTTTGAAAATTTGTCCGAGTAGGGAACTGGAACACAGCTACTCTAGATGGAAGTCATTCATTCTCGTTGTTAAAGAAACTAGATAAATTTCTCCTTAATAGCTTATTCCGAGTCTTGAATAATGAGATTAAAGAAAGTAGAAATTAACACCCTCTCATGGGCCTGAAAGGGGTTAGTTTATAGTTCAACTATAAACTGTTTGTTCATAAGAAAAATCAGTTGCATTTAAAGAGTTAGATGTAACTATAAGGGTAAAACGATAATTTTGACCCAACTGTAGTTCAAGCAATTTGTAAAAGATCAACTTAATGTTTTGATTGGTTAGATCCAATGGACACAAAAATATATCTATAGTGCGAAAAGTGCAGCTGTCAGTCTTTGGTGGAGTGACTGACAATTAATGAATGTTGATTATGTTGGGGTGTATGCTCTAAAGCCTCGTAGTTTTATGTTAGCTGAATCAATGGCTGATTGATTTTATATTACTTGTCCAATAATCCATTAATCTAAGATCCAAGGTTATCTGATGTAACTTAAACATGTGTGTGGAGACATACAGGTGGATCATGTTTAAATCATGACCTAAATGGTTTGTAGTATATGGATAAGGTTGGGTGCCTTATCTTGGTAACACTACTGATATGACCCGTTTTGTAATTGTTACAATTATTGTAAAGTACTACAAATGATCTGATTCTGATCATTCTTATAGAGACATATGAGCGGGGGTATTTTATACAAAAATAGTTTGTATAAAGATCAGACCACGAAATGTTAAGTCTCTCTCTATAATGTCGTTGCTAGAAGAGACTTACATTTCACCAAGATGACCATAGGTGACTTGACCTTAATATTGAGTGAGTTGTGAACTCTTGTCTGTGAGGGCAATTCTTTGATTTGTATGGGTGAGGGTGGCCAGATTCGCCGACTCAGTAAGCCTACCATTTTGAGGTTTCGTCTGATTGGGGAATTGAGAACACAACTACACAAGAAGGAATTCACTCATTCCCTTTAGTTAGGGTAAGAAGATAAATTGCTCCCTTAAGGACTGATTCCGGGGCTTGAATGATGAGTCACCTCACCCTCTCCTGGCCCGAGAGGGATTCGATCATAGGTGGTCTATGACTAATTGTTCATTAGAGAGATCAGTGGTACTTAAGGAGTTAGATGTAACTATAGGGGTAAAACAATAATTTGGCCCAGTTGTACTTACGAGAGATTTGTGAAGGGTCAACACACTATTGATTAGTTATATCCAATGGACATAGAAATATATCTATAGTGTGAAGAATTCAACTGTCGATCTTTAGTGGAGTGACCAGCAGTTAATGAATGTTGATTAATTTGATTAAAAGAGTTTAATCAATAATCTCGTATAATTAGAGCTTCAATCTATAGGTCCACAAGGTCCTTGCGTTAGCTCAATGAGGACTGATGGAAATCAAATTAGTTTTGAATTAATTTGAATTGTTCAAATTAATTAAAGAGAATTAATTGTATAAGATACTGTTAAATAATTTATATTGATACATTATATAATACAATGTATGTTGATACATATTTATGAGAGGAATAAATATTTGAATATGATTCAAATATTATTATATGAATATAATTCATATAAAAACTTTATGTTAAAATTTAATGTGAATATGATTCATATTAAATTTATATAGTTTTATGAGAGAAATAAATATTTGAATATGATTCAAATATTATTTATATGAATATGATTCATATAAAAACTATATATTAAAATTTAATGTGAATATGATTCATATAAAATTTATGAGAGAAATAAATTTTTTAATATGATTCAAATATTAATTATGTGAATATGATTCATATAGACACTGTTGTCAAGTCGCTTGGCTTTGATCAGAACGTTGATGAGCCTTGTGTTTACAAGAAGATCATCAACAGCTCAGTAGCTTTCCTGGTACTGTATGTGGATGATATCCTACTCATTGGGAATGATGTAGGGTATCTGACTGACATTAAGAATTGGCTAGCTGCCCAGTTCCAAATGAAAAATTTGGGCGAGGCACAATATGTTCTAAGGATCTAGATCATTCGGGATCGTAAGAACAAACGGTTAGCCCTGTCTCAGGCATCATACATTGATCAAATATTGATTAGGTACAGGATGTAGGATTCCAAGAGGGGTTTGTTACCCTTCAGGCATGTAATCGTTTTGTCTAAGGATCAATATCTTAAGACATCTCAAAAAGTTGAGGAGATGAGACGGATTCCCTATACTTCTGCTGTAGGAAGCTTAATGTATGCAATGTTGTATGATATAATTAATTATAATGTATTTGATACATTATGAGAGAAATTTGAATATGATTAAAATACCAATTATATGAATGAGATTCATGTAGTTAATATAAATATGATTTATATTGAGAGGAATAAAATATTTGGATATGATTCAAATATCATTTATATGGATGAGACTCATATAAATAGATTTAATATAAATTTGATATATATTAAATGCCATGTATAGCTAGGAGAGAATAAAATCTATAATTTATGTTGTATTTGATGCAATATAAAACTATAGGCTATATATTATATTTGATATAACATATAGTGAATATATATAATAAAGTAGTTATTATATATTTTATTTTATTAATTTATTTGAAATTAATAAAAGGGAAAGAGTTATAACTCCCTCCCCATTATTCTCTCAATAACTAACGTGGGTTTCAAGTGGGTTGAGAAAGAATCATTCTCTTCAAGCATCAAACGATTGATATAGAGAAAAATTCTCTGAGAAAACTTCCCTCTAATCATCTCCTTCTCCTTCCCTTACCAAGGATTCAAGCAAAGCCCACAACTTCTGCTTGAATCTTTTAATCCCAAAAGAGAATATAGAGGATTCTTGATTTGTATTGTCCATGTAAGAAGAAAGAGATCCATGAGGAAGGAGTTCCGTTCGTGATTGTTCAAGGGATTCGTGAAGAAAGATTCTTCAAAGGTGATATCTCTTAAACTTGTTTCTTGTTTAAAGCATGTTGTAAGTAATGTTAAATTCATATCTATTGTATGTTTACTGTAAATTTTTGTATTCAATAATTAATGGAATTTGGACGATCCACTTTCGTTCAAGGATTTCCTCATGTTGGATTTCCTTCACATCTTATTCTTCTTTCTTCATCTAAATAATTCTTCGCGACTTCGATAAAATTATCAACACCATTAGAATATTAATCGGACCTTCCATCTCTTAAATTTATCCAACTACGATCCATAACAAGTACCAAGTGAAGTACCTAAATTAGAAATCAAAGTGTTAGAATCTAAGTCTTAGATAAAATGCAAATAGGCAATCAAATTACTAATCAAAGTTAGTAATTTCATTCGATCAATCAATACTCAAAATAAACTCGTTGTTTAAACTTTTCCTCAAATCGATGTGTTAAATCACACTAGCCATCCATCAAAACAAACTCGTTGTTTAAACTTTGTAACTCGACATAACATCAAATCTCCGAGAAGCAAATAATCATAACCTAGGCCAGAAGTATAAACTATGAAACGCATGCCATCATCTTAACTGTCTTCACTGTCTGACCCACTTTTCCCAAATACAGATGAATGTTCACCGTAAAGAACACTGTAACGTACAAGCAAGTTAAAAAGGAAACATGGAAAGCATACACATCAATTACCAATGCAGGTTATTGACATTATCTTCAAAACTGTTTGCTTCAATTAGCAAAGTCAAAGGCAGTCAACAAAAAAGCAGAAGAAAAGTTATGATGTAAATTCTTATTCTTACTTCTTGCAAAAGAAGTAAAAGGACATCCTGCCCCTTTGTCCTTTAGATTGTAGCTCCTTTGAATGTCAATCTTTGATTCTACTAAATAAAAAATATGTATCCCAAATTTCCTACATCACTTAACTTGTGTACTAATTTGCTATAGTAGTGGGGAGATCTCTGATGCGATGCACAAGCGTATGCAATTGAAATAATAAATCCAAAATAGGGTATCGGCTTCAGGGACCGGCGTGAGTGAAATTTTTTTAAACTTAGCTATCATAATTCTTTATTAATTTTATTCAAGCAACTCAAAAGATGAATTTTATCTATAATTATGACTAATGAAAATTCAATCACAAACACAAGAACAAATTTAGAGCAAAAAGATTCCAGGGTGTTATTTCATTTAGGGACAGTGAACCTAACATCCAATTTATTGAAATTGATAGATTGAGGCTAGAAGTTCTAAAATCAGAAAATCCTCTCTTGAGCTCAAACCCTCATAATTTACCCATCAACTTGAAACTCTTCTATCGCTTGAATAGTTACAGCATTAAGATCCTTCAATAGCACTCCTTATTATTCTAAATTTATTCTCATGCAATTTTGAATAACAATCTAAATTATTGGGTCCAACAAATTAAACTCTCTCTTGAGACATCTAATTAACTTAGGTTCATTCACTTAATGGCCAGATAATCAAAAGCATTAAATACAAATAATTTAGAAATCCATGCAAAATCAATCAACTGTAAATTTAGTATTCAAAGTAACATTCCCTAAAATTCAAAAACACCCTAGAATAATAGAGGTTAGCCATACATGATTCTGATAACTAAATTCCACAAATAATCAATCATTAAAGCAAGAAGTAAATTAACGTAGAAGAATGATCTCCCTTCAATAGGTCTTAATCTCAATCACTATGTCCTTGACTCTCGCCATGAACCTCGTGTTATTCTTCAACAAAATAGCACAATCACGATCAGTTTTCCCGTCACGAATAGCCTAGAGACGATTTTGGATCAAATCTTAACCGAAATCTCGAGTCTTCCACAAAAAATGATCAGAACTGTTGTAATTTGGCTCTTGTATGGACGAAAATCGCTCAAAATCGGCTTTGCCCATTTTCTAGCGGCGTAACACTATGATTTATAATATGCTCGCAGCGCTGCAACGCTGGCATCATGCCAGCCGCGCATAGAAGTTGTAGCGTTGCTACAAGGAGCATTGTAACGCTATCCAATTCCAAATTACTCTCGGGTCTACAACGTCAAGGAGAAGCGGTTCAACGCTCAGCCAACGTTGGCTCCTCTGAATTGCTCTCCAAACTTGCCTCTTTTCTTGATCTTGGAGTTTTGCCCCCGAGTTTTTGCTCATTGTCACATAACTACTTCTGATGCTTGGCTTCCTGAAATCACTCAATAAACCATATCAAACCAAACAAAAACTAGCAATAGTAGCTCTAAACTTAAAGGTAATAAAAGCACTTTTTACATGCTTTTGACCACCCCAAACTTAAAACTTTGCTAGTCCTGAGTAAAGAAAAGAAAGAAACCCAAAGTAGGAGGAATTATGAATACTGAAATGAAAAGGTTCTAGGCATGCATTCTCTTATTCCGATTTCATCAGCTTCTTAACATATACAACACTTATCCATACAAAAATTCATACGCATCCTAATCATTGAGAGTTTCTAAAGCCAAAACTTTTTATCCTTTGTGTGTGTGTGACTCCTTTAATTCAAAAATCAATAATTGACTTAAGGTTTAATTAAGCTTCATTAGTTTTTCCCCTAATCTAGCTCAAGCACCAATCAGTAGGCATCACCACACTCAGGGAAGTAATATGTCCAGTAAGATGCCCGAAATACTCATTTTAACGAGATCCCAACTTGCATCATTTTACCTAGAGCCACTAGCTTTCACACATTCACTGCAAGGAACCATACCTAGTAAATTCCCAGGTGTCCTAACTAATCACAACAAAGACAACTCTTTTTACCCCCATCCATGCATACACATTACAAGTTCAATTAAGAGAAAAATATTTATTTCAAGCACATGAGTGTACACTCTACTTCTTTTTTTATAGGGCAATAATAATATTATTTTCTTTCCTCTTAGTCTAACATTACAAAGCATCATGCAAGACACTTTCAAACTAGTGGGGCCTTTCGAGATGTCAAGCAAATTGACTTAAATTAAAGCTTTGTTCAATTAAAGGTTCTAAATAAAGTGGTTCGTGCTCAAGATACAGAGGATACAAAGAGGGATTCAAAACAAAGAACACTCAAGAAAGGAGTATATTATCCAATTTCTACTTCAAAGTATGGCATACATCATGAGTGACTCATCAACCATCATAGTAAAAGAAAGCAACCAAAAAACATACTTCAATTAGTCTTAGCATTCTTCCTAACCCAAAATCAACTCTTTTTCAAAAAAAAAAAAAAAACCAAAATTTTTCAATTTTTCAATTTTTCCTCAAATTTCTCCAATAACATGTATAAAACATTCAACTCAAAACATAATGCATAACAGCACAAGATTCAAGCACAAAGTATGCACCCCCAACCCCAAACTTAAAAGGATGCATTGTCCCCAATGCATAACATCTAGAACAATCACACAACAGATGAGTGATACAAGCCTGGGTAATGAGTGAGAATCCACGAAACTGGATGGTGACTGGTGCTTGAAAACACTTGAGTATCATTTCCAACCTAAAGATCAAAACAAAACATTCATAGGGTGGCTCTCTATCTTAAAAACAAACAGACTAATCCAAATAAAACATGAAATAAAACTAGAACACTTGGGTTGCCTTCCAAGAAGCGCTTAGTTTAACATCTTTAGCTAGACCAAGTCTCCAATTCAGACGACTTTCGAGGTGGTTACATCATTCTATGCACAACAACACCTGAAATATATAACTTTCTCCCACACTTGCATTCACATAAAAAATTAGTCGAAGAACAGTTATCAGAAAAAGCATAATCTTCTCTCCCCTCGTCCACAAGTTCAATATCTCGCTTACGAATATAATCCCGAAAATTTACTGTACCTTTCTAGGGAGTTTGTTCAGGACAACTTATCTTTTCCTTGCCTTTTTCAACAATGAGATTGTTCAGGATTTTTACCATCTACGTCCTTAATCTATTGGCACAAAATTATAGGTTCATTAGGCTTGAAAGAACGAAAAATGTTGAACTTTACCCCTTCATCATTTACCCGAAGTGTAAGCTTGCCATCGTAAACATCAATCAATACTCTACTAGTGGCCAGGAATGGTTGTCCAAGGATAATGGGAATTTAAGCATCTTCTTCTTCCATGTCTAGGACCACAAAATCCGCTAAGAATATAAAATCGCGACCTTAACCAGAACATCCTCTACTACACCATGAGGGTAAGTGAGGGAACGATCTGCCAACTGCAATGATATCATCACCGGCTGCACCTCTCCTATATCCAGTTTCCTATACAAAGATAAAGGCATAAGATTAATTGAGGCTTCTAAGTCAGATAAGGCCTTATTTATCGTCAAATTCCCTATAGTGCAAGGAATCGTGAAACTCTCAAGATCCTTCAATTTTTGCGGTAGCTTCTTCTGTAATATGACACTGCAAAAGGAATGTTAATGTGAAGTTTCTTAAAGATATCTAAAAATTTAACATACTAATCATTTAC
Source organism: Benincasa hispida (assembly GCF_009727055.1). NCBI lineage: Eukaryota > Viridiplantae > Streptophyta > Magnoliopsida > Cucurbitales > Cucurbitaceae > Benincasa > Benincasa hispida. The sequence goes on from NC_052356.1 coordinate 23,347,974, forward strand.
TTTCTTTTTCTGAAAACGCTGGGGATAAGGAATTTTATTCAATACAGCAGGAGAAGGTCGAGAATTACTCCCTGAATTGGATGATGCAGAAATATCACCCATTTTTCCTTGAATTGCTTTATCAATTGGTGGACTTAATACTACATGTTCCTCTATTTGGTCTATCAGAAGATGCACCACATGTTTCCCACTTCTCAAAGTTATTGAATTGCACGCTTCCCTTGGGTTTTTCTCCGTACAGCTAGGGAAAGCACCTTTGTTCATTGTATTCAATGTAGCAGCTATCTGGCTAACCTGATCCTCAAGGTTCTGAATAGCTTTCCCATGACTCCTTTCCGTGCTCTCCAGGAAGTTGGTTCTACTCCTAGATTCTTTTATGAAATCACCAAGCAAAGCCTCCACAGATGGTTTCTTTTCAGAAAAACATGGAGATGCCTGCAAAACATTCTTATTATTAGCGTAAGAAAAATTTTCGTGATTTCGCAAACATGGGTGATAATGAGTGGGTAGGTTCATCTGATAGGTATTTTAATGGGTTCCTTGACAGTAATTAGCTTGGCGCACATAATTTGCCTGCTCAGAGTTAGGTACCTCCCATGAAGTGAGTGCATTACAAGCCATCATCAATGCAATCGACGGTTGGGTACTTGTAGACAAGAGATTAATGGTGTTAGTTAAAGTGGCCATTTGCGCCTTTAAAGCATTTACCTCATCGAGTTCATAGACACCAGTCGCTCTAGATGAAGACCATTCTGAGGGCCAATTTTAACTCATGGCAGCCATATCTTCCAATAATGCCCTGACAGCATCAGCAATTTTTGCAAAAATTGAGCCGCCTGCAGTAGCATCCAAGATGGATTTCATTGTACTGGTCAATCCATTATAGAACAGCTGGATCTGTAACCAGTCAGTATACTCATGTTGGGGACACATCTGAAGCAACTCCTTATAGCATTCCCATTATTCAAATAATGGCTCGTCCTCTCTCTATCTGAATGTGTCAATTTCTATTCTCAATCTGCTCGTCTTTGCATAAGGGAAAATTTATTCAGAAAAGCTTAGGCCAACTCATCCCATGTGGTTATACTTCCAGCTACAATTGACTCTAGCCAGTCTTTAGCCTTGCCCTATACAGAAAAAGGAAACAATCTCAGTCTTCAGAAGAGACTCCATTTATTTTTATCGTCCCGCTAATTTCCAGGAAAGAGCGGATATGCTTATGTGGATCTTCATGTGGACTTCCTCTGAATGCGAGGTCCCGTGCCATCTAAATTGGACCAGGTTTTAGCTCAAAATTATTGGCATTGATTGGGGCTTCAGCTATGCCTTCTAGTTGTGGGAGCAGTTGGTTGAAAATAGTCTTTGATGGTTCTCACAACTCCCCCTAGATCTCCCATGGCGTCGAAATCAACTCTCTGGTTCCTTCTTGCCTTTCTCAAAGTCCGTTCAAGTTCAGGATCAAACGGAATATGTTCAGCCTGTTGACTTCTTCCCATACTATTCTTCAACCACTACAAAAAAAAATATAAAACAAAAAAAATACCCCAATTAAGATCAACTCAGTCTTAGTAATATTAAGTTTGGGAAAAAAATCGTGTCAGTCCCCGGCAATGGCGCCAAAAACTTGATGCGATGCACAAGCATACGCAATCGAAGTAATAAATGCCAAATAGGGTATCGTCCTCAGGGACTGGCGTGAGCGAAATTTTCCTCAACTTAGCTATCACAATTCTTTGTTAATTTTATTCAGGAACCCAAAAGATGAATTTTATCTATAACTATGACTAATGAAAACTCAATCACAAACACAAGAACAAATTCAAAGCAAAAAGATTCTAGGGTGTTGTTTCATTTAGGGACAGTGAATCTAACATGCAATTGATTGAAATTGATAGATTGAAGCTAGAAGTTCTAAAATCAGGAAATCCTCTCTCGAGTTTAAACCCTCCTAATAACTATCCATCGACACGAATCTCTTCTATCGTTTGAATAGTTACAGCATTAAGATCCTTCAATTGCACCCCTTATTATTCTAAATCTATTCTCATGTAATTTCAAATAACAATCTAAATTATTGGGTCCCATGAATTAAACTCTCTCTCGAGACATCTAATTAAGTTAAGTTCATTCAATTAATAGCCAGTTAATCAAAAGCATTAAACACAAATAATTTAGAAATTCATGCAAAATCAATCAACTGAAAATTTAGTATGCAAAGTAACATTCCCTAAAATTCACACGTGATTCCGATAACTAAATTCCCTAGAATAATAGAGTTTAGCCACACGTGATTCTGATAACTAAATTCCACAAATAATCAATCATTAAAGCAAGAAGTAAATTAACGTAGAAGAATGATCTCCCTTCAATAGGTCTTAATCTCAATCACTATGTCCTTGACTCTCGCCATGAACCTCGTGTTATTCTTCAACAAAATAGCACAATCACGATCACTTTTCCCGTCACGAATAGCCTAGAGACGATCTTGGATCAACTCTTAACCGAAATCTCGAGTCTTCCACCAAAAACAATCAGAACTGCTGTAATTCGGCTCTTGTACGGACTAAAATCGCTCAAAAACGGCTCTGCCTTTTTTTTTGGCGACGCAACACTGTTATTTATAAGTCGTAGCATCATGCCAGCCATGCATAGAAGCCGTAGCATTGCTACAAGGAACGTTGCAACGCTACCCTATTCCAAATTACTCTTGGGTCTACAACATCAAGGAGCAGCGTTGCAACGCTCGGCCAACGCTGACTCCTCCGAATTTCTCTCCAAACTTGCCTCTTTTCTTGATCTTAGGTCCTTGATTTCTTCCTAATTCCATAGTCAACCCCTAATTGCTCAAATTGGAGTTTTGTCCTAGGTTTTTGCTCATTTTGGCACAACTGCTCTTGATGCTTGGCTTCCTAAAATCACTCAATAAACCATATCAAACCAAACAAAAACTAGCAATAGTAGCTCTAAATTTGAAGGTAATAAAAGCACTTTTTAGATGCTTTTCAATCTCGCAACCATCTTTTCTTGCATCATAACATTTTTAAGAAATTATGATGGCATGGGTTTCATACTTCGAATTTAAGTTTAAGAAATTTCATACGCGTTGTTTAATTTTAAATTTTATGGACTTGGGAATGAAAAGACAGAAGGGAGGAAAATACTTAGAAAGTCAAAGAATTGAAACTGGAGAATTAGAAAGGGTTGTGCGAATGCAGGCCCCTGCTACTACAAATTATGACATTAGGCGGTCACCAACCTAGGCTATGGACCTCCTGTGTGTAGCAACCAAAGTGTTAGATGATGGAGGGTTTCGGAGGTGATGCCAAGAGAGATGTCGAGAAAGGGGGAAAGATAGTTCAATTTTGGTGAAGAGGGAATAAAGAGAGGAAGGAGCTGGTTGGGGAAATCGAAGATAGAAAAGAAATAGGGAAAAGGGGGAGGGGAAACAAGGGGCTGAACTTTTGGAAAGAGAGGGAAAATGAAAATGGCTTTTTTTTTTTAACTTAATTATATTTTCTAATAACCTTTTAGAGATAATGTAATATATTTCTAAAGAATTTTAATATTTAGTGGTGTTGGTTTGTGCGTCACAGATTATTTCAGTGACACTAATATAAATTTTGTCACTAATAATGATATTCTACAACATGTTTTCCATTATGTCACTGTAAATTACTATTTAGCAACAAAAATTTCTTGTGCCGCTAAAAATTTGTCACAGAAGAAGAAATTTTCTTGTAGTGATGCCTTCTTTCACTTTTGTATCTTGTATTATTTTCTATTATATTCTTGCGTTCAATTTACACTAATACTTTGTGAATTATTTTCTATTATGATGCTGTCTATGGAAATCGTGTTAATTCTCATTGTTTTAGGATTAAATAGATTTTATGGAGTATTGCTAAACATTTTGTGAATCTTGAATTCAATTTACACTAATACTTTTCTAGTTTGACCCATCTTAATATTTTTTAATGTTTGATCAATATTTGAATGATTTCATGATCTAAAATCTTACTTTAATGAGATGGTTTTATATTAGATCACGCATGCTAGACTATCGTTTGAACATACTAGAATAGTCGGATAACGGTAGAGATTATCAATGGATAGTATTAATATTTTGTTTAATTATCTAGTTTCAAGTGATTATTAATTAGTAATAAAGTAAGAAAAGATTGTTTTCGAAGGGGACAATCCGGATAAAAGATTTTTGGATCTAAGTGTTGTGTTAATTGGTTCCGGAGTTAAATCAATTGAGAGTTTAGTAATTCTTGATAAAGTTTATTCCCTATGTCCCTTTGTCAATGATCTCTCCATATTTGATTGCTTTTATTGCTTTCTTACTTTAGTTTAATTGATTTGCATCACAAGTCGATCTCTAAATAAAATTGGAACAATCTCTAAAATAGCCATTTTATTATATTATACTCGATATGTGCACTTACATTACACCAAGTTTTTTGGCATCAAATCTTAATCTTAACTTTCTCCAAATTATAGAGATCAAAATTTACAATTTTTTAACTTTAGAAACTTGTGGAAGTGAGAGAGGAAACCAAACTTCTAATTTCTTAATCAATAAAATAAATTGTTTATTTCTCAGAAAATAGTTTACCAAATCATTTGAACTTAGAATAATAGTTATTGTTGAATTGAGTTTATGATACTTTTTTTTAAGAATTGATTTTATAATATTCAAATATATTATTTTAGTGGCTCAAAATTCTTCCAAACATATATTCGGATATTCCTTTTGTCAACCCTTTCGTATACGATATGGACCATGCGAACCCTATAAATATTTTTATATATCCTTTTCATATTATGATGTTTCCTCTCTTATTATTTAAATCTCTCCTCTACACATACCTCGTGTATGATGCCTATGTAAATTTTTCAGGACCAAAAGAAATAAATAAAATAAAATAACGAAGAAGATATTATATTTTTTTTATTATTAAATTATAAATTTAGTCTTTTAACGCCAAACTCAACTTAGTCCGATAGTATTGACATGCGTTCTGATTAAAGAAGTTCGAGATTCAATCTTTTACCTTTATAATTGTTGAACTAAAACAATTTCAGTCTTGTAACTTATAAAGTTATGTTTGTTAAATCTAAATTTAAAAAAATAAAGATTTTAAATAGATCGAATTCACACAACTAAAAGCTTAAGATTTATTAAGCACAAAATTGGAATTTTTTTTTTTTTTTTTTTTTTTTTTTTTGTCTTTTCAAAGCATGTATAAATTTGAAGATGAGTGAGTTATTGGACAATTTTAAAGTTCAGAAATTTATTAGATACGAATCAACTTGATCATTCAACCTATATTTTAGTATTAAACTTCACTTTAGTCTTCTCAAGTTCTAAATTTAGTCCATCATATCGTCTTTTTAGTATTAAAACTTCATTTCAATTTTTTAATTATTAAGGCCCCGTTTGGTAACTATTTTATTTTTTATTTTTGTTTTTGTTTTTTAAAATTAAGCATATGGACACTACTTCTACCTCCAAAATTCTTCATTTGTAATCTACTTTTCATCAATGGTTTTAAAAACCTAGTTAAATTTTGAGAACTAAAAAAAGTAGCCTTGTTTTTATTTTTGGAATTTGGCTAAGAATTCAACAATTGTACTTAAGAAAGATACAAATTCTTATAAAAAAATGTGGATAAAATAAGCTTATTTCTCAAAACAAAAACAAAAAATTAAATGGATATCAAACGGTGCCTAAATTATTTATTATATCCTTACATCGTATATTTTCGAAAGGTTTCTTTATAATGTTTGGACCTTCTTACAGGATAATTGTTTTGGTCATTGTTGTCTGTCAAATTTTCACCCCTCCATTATCCATAACAACTACCTGAGTAACTCTGATATATGTTGTATCAATCAATATTCCATCATAAATATGAGTTAAAGATTTTTATAAATTAATTTTTTTATAAATAGGGCATGAAAATTTGAATCTACAATCTTTTAGATGAGATATTTAACAATGTTGAAATTTTGGTTCATCTCTTATCATAGGTTCATATGATAGTAGTACAGGTTAGTCGGGAGGATAGTAACCTATCTTCCTTGTCGTTTTGGTGTATTTTCAGTCTCTAGTGCCTAGGAGTCCGTATGCCTAGACATTTTGTGGTGCCTTGGGCTATCCTACCTCTTTCGATTTGGAGGTAATATTTTTAGACATCCATTCATTTTATGGCTTATTGTTCAAAATCAATTACATATGTTGTTGGATTTAGTATTCTAAATCTCGTGAATCTCGTAGTTTATTATGTGTAAATAGAAATTATTTATTTAATAAAACAAGAAGTATTTTATTCGACATTTAGATTTTAACTCAATTCAATAAACTAAAATCCAAAGTTATTTAATGTAGCTTGTGAAGTGATTGAATCCCAATACGAAAGCCGTTAATCGTTCTGTCTTTGAATTGGGATTGGGAAAATCTAAAATGATTTTTTACATAAACATAAATTAGGCTAAGCATAAAGATTTTTCAATCTAGAAAAATCAGAGATTAAGAAAAAAATACCTTTGTAGAACCAAAAGCTTTAAGTAATTCCTCCAAGGTCACAAACAAAATTTCTGTGAAATCTCAAGAAATATTCCACCAACAAGAACACCATTAATTGGAGTCCTTGTTATTCTCAGGACACAAGGAATTGAAGTGTGGGCTTCAAACAAATTTTTTTTAGAGGGAATTTTTTCTTTGGAATTTTAAAGCAAGAATGTGAGAGTGTGAGAGAGAACCAATTGTAGAGAGATGTTCTTCTCTATCTTACATACTATGTTTTATGTAGAGGAGGAATAAGAGGAGGAGGTGGAGGGAGTTACGTTAACTCCCCCTCTCCCTCACGTTTTTACTGATCGGGAGTTATTTACTTATATTTAATATTATATCAATATAAAAATAATATTAAATAATATTAATATAATTTTTATAACATGGTTAACTAACCATTAATAATCATCTTATATGCATTTGTAATCATATTATAGTGCAACATCCTCTTTTAATCTATAGTTTTAATATGGATCAAATTCATATTAAATATTATTAAACTACAATATAAAATCTATTTTAAATATTTGAATATTATTCAAGTATTTCTCTCACATATTAAATAGATATAATTATAAATCATATTTATAATTAACTATATATTTGTCACGCCCCCTCCCGAGCCTTGTCTCCCAGACTTAGAAGGAGACGTGAAGACAGTTGATCTTGTGATACCAACTATCCAACTTCATAATATTCCAAAAATAGCTAATAAATAAGAACTTAATTAATTTTTATGAATAATTACACGGTTTGTACTATTATACAATATTAGCTTTAACAATCTAATGACTTTCAAAGATAACCCTAATCCAAGTCTCGCAATATAAGAGAGTAGCATGACTTCAATGCATAGGCATTTCCTTACCCTCCTCATGCGATTAACTTTTAATTACCTTGGCCAACGCCTTGTTCCTTCTCTTGGCCATCCATACCATCCACCATGGTCTTGCCAAGCACAAAAGCCCTTGCTTGGTGTCTTGGCTGCAAGCTTCAGACCAATGCCTACATCAACGCATAGCCATCTCAGTGCCTAGTCTAACAGCCTTGGCATCGCATAGCTCTCTGGCAATACATGGCCTTGGCATCGCATAGCGCACGCCTCAATGCATACCTCAGTGCTCCCGCGTTCAGTGCCTTATGCCCATCCTTGCATGCAACCGAGCATTCACCGCACGCATCGTTTGTTGTCCACTGACCTGCTCATGCGTGTCCGCTAGTGCCATGCCTGGCCACATGCCCTTCGACCAGCGCCTCCTCGTTCACGCATGGTGCTTACTTGATGCTTGATCCTTGCTTTGTCGAGCACCATGCCCCAATGCTTGATGTTTACTCGATACTCGATCCTTGCCTTATCGAGCGCCATGCCCCAGCGCTTGATGTACTAGCTTGGCCATATGACTCTTACCAACGCATGGTGCCTTCATGCGATCAACACTTAGTCAAATTTTGTCACCTAAATCTTCACTTAGTCATAACTTAAGTTTTAGTCTTTAAGGTTTTCCCTATGGTCGGTTGTGCTTTCTGGTCTCATTCTTCTTTGTTCCACCAACACATCCTCCTCCTGGACCTGATGGTTTGATTCCTTGATTTATAGTTTGTGACCCATTTCCCCCTTCACGACTCACTACTTGGGGACACTCCCTCTTAAAATGTTCTGGTTGTGTACCTATAGCAAGTATGTACTTGTTTCAGACATCTTCCCCAATGATACTTATTACAAGTTAAACATATGGGTCTTTGGATAGTGCTTGCCACAGATTCTCTCAATTGATCTGGATAGGATTGTCTAAATTTTTTCCCCAATTGGCTTGCTCCACAAGAGCTGGATCCTGATTTTGGGGTTCCCTTCCATTTAAAAAAACTTTTATTTCCTACTCCATGAGTAAAGTTCTTACTTTTTTCTTTAGTCCACTTTTTCATCAACAACAAACTACTTTCTTGCTCTTGTTCCTCCACAGACATACTTCTTTCAACTCTCATCACTGCTTCCACTAACTTCGAAAACTCTATCTATGCTGCACTTGCCGTCACGGGTGTCCTAATATCCTTCTTCAATCCGATCTCAAACCTCTTACAACATTCTCTCTCGTCCTCAATGATATTTAAAGCATACCTTGAGAGCTCCGTGTACTTTAAATTCATACTTTGCTACAGTCATACTTCCATGTACGAGCTGGAGGAATTCATCTCACTTCCTATCATGAAACAATCGAGGGTAAAACTTTTCATAGAAAGCCTCACAAAATTATTCCCATGTGGGTTCACTTTTTCCTCTCCTTCTACCTTCTACTACCTTCCACCAATCTTCCACCTACTTTTGCAGTAAGAAGGTTGCAAGATTTACCTTCCTATCCTCGGGGCACTACATTACTTTAAAAACTTCTCTACTTGGTTGATCCACACCTCAGCATCTGCAGGGTCCTTTGTTCCTTCAAAAATAGTAACTCCCAATGACCTTAAACGTTCTATCCCACACTTCTTCTCGGGATCAAGCTGTATGGTTCCCAAGCTCTCATGCAATCATTGAGCAAACCTATTTAATAATTGTTCTTCATCCCTAGCTCTTTCTTGGGGATGACTGGATTCACTTTCACTCTCTCTCCTGACCTATCAAGATTGGGTTGGTTTCGATGTTTTCCACTTCTCAGCATGGTTGTCTACAGATAATCAAATATCGGTTAAGTAAAAGCCTAACAGTCAAAGACTTACCACAAGTTAGTTACACAAGATTTCTACTTATTTATTCACAGGGTCGATCATTAGAGATTTAAGTCTATTTACAGTAATTACATTATTTACACTCTTTCTCAATTTCTTAACTTCTTTCCTGATTACTCCTAATCTCTAAGGGTTAATCCTTAAAAAAACGCTTCTTTAGAAGGCTTTACGTCTTCCCTCCAAGGATATTCCCCTTTTGTGTGTCCGGGTTGTTGGCAGAACAGGCAAAATTTAGGGGAATCTTCAATACAAATCCCACATGAGGATTTACCGTCAAATTCTATTATGATTCTGCGCGAGATGTCAGTTCTAGTACTTCGAATAGAGCCAACTGACTAACCCAAACTTCTGGATGTATGGGTCCTTTTTGTTTCTCTGTCATATGTTATTTCCCGCATAAACCTCTTAGTTCTATTGCCTGCAAGTGCAGCTAGTTGTACTTGTTTCTCCCTCAAAACCTATTTTTGTCTTTCTCTATTTTTCCTCTAAAAATACACACAATTTTTCCTAATATGGTTGTGTTTACCATAACCAAAACATATATCGGTCCCCATCAAGCATAGACCTTTATGGTTTTTCCCACACTTCGGACATCTAAGTTCTATATTGGATTCTGATAAATTTATTCCAGGGCTGATGATTTGATGTCCCAAATCAATATCTAAGTGAGGACTATTTATCTCTATTTCCCTCTACTTCCTCTAGAGTTAGTATTGTAGGTAACATCACTCGTTCTAGATTCCTGCCACCACCAGGGTCTGCTACTCTTATACATTTTCTATATTGAAAGTCATTTAAGTTATTTACTAAACTTTAGCTAACTCTTTCTATTTCCTCTAGAGTTTCTTGTAATCCTTTTTCCCAAGCCTACTATGAGCTAGCCAAAACCTATACTAAGTTTTATTCTCAGAGTCTTTCCAGAACCTTATGCTCTAATACCAACTTGTCATGCCCCCTTCTGAGCCTTGTCTCCTAGACTCAGAAGGAGACGTGAAGGCAGCTGATACTACCCTTGTGATACCAATTGCCCAACTTCATGACATTCTACAAATAGCTAATAAATAAGAACTTAATTAATTTTTATGAACAATTACCCAGTTTGTACTATTATACAACATTAGCTTTAACAATCTAATGACTTTCAAAGATTACACCAATCCAAGTCTCGCACTATAAGAGAGTAGCAGTACCAGACCTTGGGTGGCTTTCCTTAGAACGTTCCGCTATCCGCTACTTGGGGGAAAAATAAAACATTGGAAAACGTGAGCTAGAAAGCCCAGTGAGTGGTACCTTTCAAAACTAACAAAATTTAAAAAACACATTTATGGGAAAACAATTTTCACACAAGATAACCATTACAACAACAATGTAACCTTTCCAGTCTGGTAATTTGATAACCCTGGCATGATCACATATCTCCCTGGGTATTCCTATGAATTCCCAATATGAATCATGTGGAAACAATTCCAGTATCCTTATAGCCCACCGAATGTGCACATGTCGACATTATCCCACTAGACATGTTATAGGCACGTTAACAATTCTCCAAGGTACAATCCCAGTTTCCAATACAAATCACAACAACAATATATCATGAATTTAAGTCAACCAATAAAATCCAAAAAAACACATTTCCCAATCATGCCAATTTTTTAAACATTGCCTATATATATATAATACAACATAACAAAAAAATTAAAACCATTCACAATCTTCCTATTTAATCCTTCAAGACTTTGCCTAGCACAGCTCTTAGCCCAGGTTTCCTTGAATTTCTCTTCTTTTCAAGAAATATCAATTTAGTCCAAAAACTCCTCCAATAATTCTATTTTAATCCAAAAATACCTTAAAACTAGAATAACCAGTTTTTCCCCTTTAAAAATACCAAAATAGGCCTAACTTCCTCAAAAACAGTCTTTTGGAGGTTATATTGGTAGGTCACGGGCGCTGGGGCTACTGGGTGGGCATGGGCACTGCTGGGCATTAGGCGTCGCACAGGGTGGGCAGGGACGTAGTGCTGGGCTGGGCGTGCACCTGGATGATCGTGCGAAAGGTTGGCTGTGGGACGTGCATAAGCATGCACTGGGATGTCAACATGCCTTGCGTTAGGCATCCGCGCACTGGTGATGACACATGGGCCCCTAAGTGATGGGCTACTGGGTGCGCGCACGCAGGCATGGCCATCAGGCGATGGGCGTTGCGCTATGCTATCTGTTCGACTGGACCTCCTGCCTTCCAAAGTCGATTTCTCTTTTCTCACAACTCTAACTCAACTGGAAACCCATAACTCCTCTCTTAATTCCTATCTGGACACTCTCACACTAAAATTACTCAAAAGACCCGAGTGAATTGTGAGAACTAAACTCCCTAACCTGCCCTATTTATAGGCATCCAAAACTCCCCTCTGCTTGACACCTTCAGCTTCCTTGCATGTCTATATGCCTTCTTCTTGGCATCACATAGTGCATGCTTCAATGCACACCTCAGCACTCCCGCATTTAGCGCCTTGCGCCCATCCTTGCGCGTAACCGAGTGTTCACTGCGCGAATCGCTTGGTGTTCACTGGCCTGCTTTTATGCGTCCGCAAGTGCCATGTCTGGCCACATGCCCTTTGACTAGAACCTCCTCGCTCACGCATAGTTTTTACTCAATGCTCGATCCTTTCCTTGTCAAGTGCCATGCCCCAATGCTTGGTGTTTACTCGATGCTCGATCCTTGCCTTGCCGAGTGCCATGCCCCAACGCTTGGTGTCCTAGCTTGGTCGCGTGACTCTTACCAACGCATGGTGCCTTCATGCATTCAACACTTAGTTAAATTTTGTCACCTTAATCTTCACTTAGCAACAACTTAAGTTTTAGCCTTTAAGGTCCAATTTCCAACACTTAAGGCATTTCCTCCTCTTTTATTTCCCTAAAAGCTTCCTTATTAACCAAGTTCCAACCTGAATCACTTAGGTGAAATTCAGGGTTTCACAATATTGTAATTGCATCAACATACGTCATATATTATATTAATTATATTAATATAATTAATTACTTAAATTCTCATAAATAATTTAAACAATTCAAATTATACCAAAAACAATTATTTCTTGTTTCTATCCTTCATGAGCTAACAAGGGGACCTATTGAACCTACATATTAGAAGCTCCAATGATTCGAGATTAACCAACTAAACTCTTTAATTGGATTAATCAACATTTATTAACTGTCATTCACTTTATTAAAGATTGATAATTGCACTCTTCGCATTGTAGATATATTTTTGTATCCATTGGAGATAACCAATCAAAAATAAGTTGACCATTCACAAATTACTCGTAACTTTAGCTGAGTCAAAATTACCGTTTTATCCCTGTAACTATTTAACTTCTTGAATGCCACTGATTTTTCTAATGAACAAAAAATTTATATTCCAACTATAAACTAACATCTCTCGGGCCAATAAGAGGATGAGACTTCATTGTTCAAGTCCCAGAATCAACTATTAAAGGATCAATTTATCTACTTTCCCTTTCTATGGAAAGGAGTGAATTCCATATTGTGTAGTTATGTTTCAGCTTCCCTACTCGAATAAAACCCCAAAATAGAGGCATATTGAGTCGGTGAAACAGGTCACTCTCACCCATATAAATCAAAGGTATTCCCTCATTGCCAGGAGTTCACAACTCACTCAGTATTAAGGTCAAGCCTAGTGAAAAATTAGTTTCTGCAAGCAACGGTGTTAAACTGATAAACCAATCATTTTATGGTCCGGTCTTATATAAACTCTTTATATAGCATACTCTCACTCGCATGTCTCCACATGAACAATAGGATCATATTGTTTATAATATTTGCAACTCATATAACAATTACAAAGTGGGTTGTATTCACAGTGTCACAAGGATAAGGCACCCAACTTTAACTATATACTGCAGACCTTTTAGGTCATTACTAGAACACGGTTCACTCGTATGTCTATCAAATACTGTTTAAGTTTCATAAAACAACCTTGGATATTTGTTTATTGGATTGAGTTAGTGCTATATAAAAGTCAAATGAAATACTTCTTATTTTTATTTAATAAATAATTTGTATTTACAAAATTACAAAGTACAAGATGAACGAGATTTAGGACGCTAAATCCAACAGCTTGAATAGTATGTAGTTGACATATAAGTGATCATAATCAAATAATAACCTAAAAGGTCTGCGATATATGGATAAGGTTGGGTGTCTTATCTTGGTGACACTCAAATGGCCCACTTTGTAAGTGTTACAAAAGTTGTAAGAGTACAATGATATGATCCATATTGTTCATGTGGAGACATGTAAGTTGGGGTATCTATATAAAGAGTTTATAAAGATCGGACTACGAAATGATTGGTTTCTCTTTATAAGGTCGTTACTTGAAGAGACTAACATTTCACTAGAATGACCATAGTTGACTTGACCTCAATCTTGAGTGAGTTGTGAACTATTGCCTACAAGGGCAATCCTTGATCTGTATGAGTGAAAATGGCCAGTTTTACCGACTCAATAAGCCTACTATTTTCAGAATTTGTCCAAGTAGAGACTTGGGAATATAACTACACACGATGGAATTCACTCTTTCTCGTCTTTAGAGAAAGTAAATGAATTGCTTCCTTAAAAGCCGGTTCCAGGTCTTGAACAATGAAGTCTCACCCTCTCATTGGTCCAAGAGAAGTTAGTTTATAGTTGGACTATAAACTGTTTGTATACTGGAAGAATCAATGGCATTTAAGAAGTTAGATGAACTACAGGAGTAAAACGGTAATATGACCCATATGTAGTTATAAGCAATTCGTGAAGGGTTGAATTACTGTTGATTGATTATAACCATGGACACAGAAATATGTCTATAGTGCGAAGAGTGCAATTGTTGATCTTTATTGAAGTGAACGGTAGTTAATGAATATTGATTCATCTAATTAGAGAGTTTAATTGATTAATCTCGTATCATTGGAGCGTCTAATCTGTAGGTCTATAAGGTCCTCTTGTCAGCTCATTAAGGATAAAAACAAGTAATAATTGTTTTTGAAATAATTTGAATTGTTCAAATTATTTTAGGGAATTGGAGGTATTAAATATATTCATATCATTAATATAAAGTATAATGTATATTGATACATTATAATATATAGTTAATTATAAATGTGATTTATAATTAAAACTATGTAATATGTGAGAAATAAATATTTGAATGAGATTCAAATATTACTTGTTTGAATGAGATTCATATAAATACTATAAGTTATAAGAGAAAGTTGCATTTTAATATGATTAAGATACATAATGTATGATTTATTAATTAGTTAGTTAAGCATATTATAAAGGTTATATTATTAATATTATATTAATTAATATAATATTTCTTAACTCCCCACTACAGGGGAGTTATATGGCGTACGTGTGAAGGAGTTATTGTAACTTCCTTACCCTCCTCAACTTAGTCTTTGTATTTTGGTGAAAACACAATATATTGGTTATACGGAGGAAAATATGCATAGAAAACTCTATTAAGAATTTTCTCTATCTGTTTTACCATGTTTCCTCTCCCAAAAACGAATAAGGAGCCCACACATCCCTTACTTGTTCCTGAGAATAGTGAGGAAACTGGTTGGTGGTGTCGCTGCTTGTTGCGTTCGTGTTTTTGGAAGATGTCCAATGTTCGTGCAAAGAAGAGTTTGTGACCCGTGGAAAGGATTAACATGAAGAGAAATTAACTACAAGGTGAGTTTTTCTGTTCCTTATCCCCTCTGTTAGAAAAGTATGCTTAAAGATTAATTGTTTATCCTCTATTCTGTGAATGTTGAATCTTTGTATTTTAGTGCTTTTCAAATTGATTTCCAATTGCACTACGCTCATGCGCTTCCGCGAGGAATTCGATTCCTTCAGGTGCAGTATTGTATTCGTGGATAATGTTCTGATATACTTAGTAATCATTTTCTATATGTTAGTGGAGTTGTGTCTAGGGATCATTCATTTTTTTGAATGTGCCTTACAGTGAGGTTGTTTGGGCCTTGAAGAGACATCCTTTTGTAGGGTAGGTGTTCCCATAAGATCTCACACTGGGATATAGAGCTCAAATGAATTTGCCACTTTAGAGTAAAAATTTGCTAAGGCGCGTAAGGTTTGGAGAGTTGCTTGGTATGTTGTTATTTATCATGTTTGGCACAAACGTAATATGCATGTCCATGATGTTACTTTGCATCCTCCCTATGTGATTAGTCTGGTTATTAGGCTTGAGGTTTTTGTTTGTTATTCGAAGTGACTTAGGGCTTCTCATGTGAAGACCCAAGTGGCCTCCTCTTTAGAAAGTTTTCTCTTGAGTCGTATGTACTTTATATATATATATATATATATTGGTTGGCTTTTGTTTTTGTTTCATTTTCGTGCTTTTGTAGTGTTTGTTTGTGCTTTGACATCAGGTTGTGAGGTCTCTATCTCATTTTAGCAATCCAATATCTTTGTTGAATTGATACAACTATGAAAGTAAGTTTTAAATTCATACATTTATGTTCACGGTTTAAATTGATATAATTATTAGTTTGGGACTTAAAATTATACAAGTCTCATAATTCATAATTTAAATTGATACAATTATTAATTTAAAATTTTAATTTGATATAACACCCAAATTTTAGGTGTATAAATAGATATTCGTCCTAAAAGCCATTTGTCAAATAATTTTCGACAAACTCTTGATAAGACCATAATGTTTGTTTCTTGAAAGTCGAGATATGAATAAGTCTCTTGAAATTTTGGACCAAAATAGAAAAAAAAAAAATTGAGAGCAAGATTCACGGCAGGAAATATGTTGTTGAGTTGAACTATGTTTATACATAAGCAATATTTTTCTCAGTTGTACCTATATAAATAAATTAATAATTAAACCAAACATTCTTTTGATTAATATTTAACTCAATTATTAGCTAAAGAAATTACTAAAAAAAAAAAATAGAATTCGTGCCAAATTTGAAAAAATGACAAATTTTGGGTATAAAAAAAAACAAAATAGTCAACTTTCATTAAGAGTATTCAAATGACTTGACAACACGAACAAAAATTATAAAGGTTAGATTGGGTTAGTTTGGTTTTTAAGTTGGGTTGAATTTTTTCTATTTTTCTTAAGTTGAGTTGGGTCTAGGATTAAATAAAAAAAAATTGGACCCTGTCCAACCCGAATTACATATATATTAATAAGAATATATANAAAAAGAATTATAATTAATCAGTTTTCACTAATTTTGCATCACTATTAAAATAAATTAATCTAAAAAACTTACTTCAATATTATTTTTAAATTAATAAATTTGTGAATTCTTTAAGTCTCATTTGGTAACCATTTCGTTTTTTGTTTTTGTTTGAGATTTAAGCTTATTTCATCTACATTTCTTACAGTGATTTGTATTTTCAAGTACAATGGTTAATTCTTAGCCAAATTCCAAAAACAAAAACTACTTTTTAAAAACTATTTTTTTTAGTTCTCAAACATTGACTTGATTTTTTAAATTATTGGTAAAAAGTTGATAACAAAACCAGAAATTTGAAAGTAAAAGTAATATTCATATGCTTAATTTTTAAAAACAAAATGGTCACCAAAATGAAGAACAATTGAAAGTAAAAAAAAAAAAACAAAAAAACAAAAAAACAAAACAAAATGGTTACCAAAAGGAACCTTATGTTTTTCTTTTAAGAACGTTTGTTTTTTTATAAAGTTTGTAATAGATATTATGGATATTTGTTAGGTCCGCAGCCAACCCCAGATCCAATAGAAGCAAGCCCGATGGCCAACCGAACAGCAATAATGGAAGCAGCAAAAGTCAGTGGATTCATGATAAGTTCATCACACCAAATGTAATAATTTAATTTTATGAGATTTTAGTTATTAAATATGTGTTATAGATAAATTTAAGTATTTTATATTAAGAAGAAAAAAATAATAATAATTCAACGACTTAAACCAAATCAATCCAACCCAACCTAAATTTTTAGGATTGGATTGGATTGGAGACCATGTTTGACTTATTTAGGTTGCCAACTTGATGAGCTAAATTTTTTATTGGTCGAAAAAAATACTACAACTCAATCTAAAACTCATGTACATCCTAGCTTTCATATGGGTGCATGCAAATTGCAAATTGTTAGTCAAATAGAAACCAACCGTCCATGGAAGTATTGAAATTCAACTGCTTGATCATCATCATCTTTCATCTTCAATCCAAATCCATATACGTCACAAACTTCAATCTCACGTTTCTTCTTCATAAACTCGACTTCTGTAACATTCTATACAAATTTCACTGCAAATTTTCAGTTTCCACCTCTTTGTTCATGCCTTTCTGTTCTCTACCTTCCACCATCGCTGTTTCTTGTTTCTCTAATTGAGAAATTTAACAACTGGAAAGTGGAATTCCAACATGTTGCCTTTGGAAGGAGGTGATGATTTCCTATTAGATCGAAGCTTAATCGCGAATGAAGATGAGGAATCGAGCGAGTTGTTCGAGATTGAGCTAGGGATTGAGGTACGATCGAATCGTAAACAGGAGGATGATTGCGAAGAAAGTTGGTTTTCCTTTGATTTTCGCAAATCAAACCATTGCGTTTATGTTGGGATTAGCGATAACTTCGATTCCAGTATGGACGCCTTGCAATGGACTCTCGATTTCGCTGTTTTACCCTCCACTATCGTCTATCTGTTTCATGTCTTCCCCGAGCTTCGCTTCGTCCCAAGCCCATGTATGTCTTCTCTCTCTCTCTCTCTCTCAACTCAGAGAATCATAGAATTTGATGTGAAGAAAAACAAACTGGTTTTCTGCAATTGAAGTAATCTGCAGAATGATCTTGTTCTGTTTCGTTACCAATGGCAGAGAGGAACCATTTTGAGAAAATTGCACAGAGGGCTCCAAATGAAAATCGATCCCATGTTTGAAAAATCAATTAATTTTGACTTACTGCAACATGTGACATTACGACTTTAATCCCAAATGCTTCCTTCCTCGTTTTACAGATTTTTTTTCTGCTTTTTAAAAGAATCTAATGTCTTTTCTCTCATTCACTTCTCATCCTTCTCGATTCCTATCTGTTTTCCCCTATTGTTGATTTGCAACTAATCTACACAAAAAGGAAGTCATCGGCGTTGGTTTTTCCATAATCAAAGGCAGCAAACTGGAGGAAAAGGGAGAAGAGATGAGTAATCAATTAAGAGAGAAAAAGAAGAGAGAAGGGTTGCTAGAAACTAGTATCAAGTTGCGAATAGCAAAAAGGGAGAGAGACGAGAGAGAGTAGCTAGAAACTAGAAGCGAGTAGCTTAGTAGCAAGGAGTGAGGAAAGAGGTCCTCGCATGTTTCGTTAGTCATTTCAGTGATTTTATTCAGCGATTACGTAAGCAAAAGATCGCAAAACTTGCCTTTTCGAAAGTTGGACTAAATTTTATTTGGACCTCTCAAAAGAGGCTATCCATACAAAAACCCCAACCATTTTAAGCTAACTGAAATTACTGTGTTGCGTGTTTTGTTATCAAGTGGGAATGCTTCCGAAGAGCCAGGTTAGTCCAAAGCTGGTAGAGAAGTTCAAGGCTGAAGAAAGAGCAAAGAGGAAGGAGTTCCTTCATAAGTTTGTTGATAAATGTTATGCTGCTCAGGTATCAGGAGCATTCTGTGCATTTGACTTTGATTTTATGACCCAAGTTTTTACAATACAATTTCACCAAATTTCTACAGGTCAATGTAGAGGTTGTGATGATTGAGAGTGATATGGTAGCCAAGGCAATTCTTGATCTTATCTCTCTTCTACAGATAAGGAAACTGATACTAGGGAGCACCAAAGCCAGGTCTATCTCTTTCTCTATCTCAATAAACAAACAAACTAGTCTTCAGTTTCAAAACCCAAATCTCTGTGCTGAACTTGTGAATTTTGGAACGTGGTAGAAAATGGAGATCTAGGAGAGGAAAAGGGATAGCCAGACATGTACTGCAAAATGCACAAGAATTTTGTGATGTGAAAATCATATGTGAAGGAAAGGAATCCACCTACCAAGCGATTGAATCCTCGTCCTCGTCCTCATCTTCTTCACACACCCCCTCTCCAAATTTAAGCGACAAGAATATCCATTTCAAGAGCCATTTCAAGAACACGGAGAAAGAATATCACCGTAGTGGTTTCTTAACTTGGAGGTGTTTTGGTGGTTAAACTCCATCTTCATGTCTCCTAATCCACTGACCTTATGTTAACTAGACACCCTTGGATTCACTTCTCAGTGAACTATTCTCAAGCTTTAGATGACAAAAAGTACATACAATAACTTATACAAAGTGAAAATTGAAATTGTTGACAGGCAAAAACAAGTACAATTCATCAACCCATCTATCAATAACTGAACTTTGACGTCACCATGAACAGGCAGAATGATTCAAAGCCATCTTCTGAGAACAGAACATTTGGTGTGTGTACCGTACTACTAAAAGAAATCAAACTCAAGATAATTATCAGACGATTTGGAATCGGGACCAGGTCTAGCCATTACAGCTTTTCCACTGGCTGGAGGTGCTGGTGAGGGTATCCTCTCAATCTCGACAGGCTTTGGTACTTCTGGTGGCGAAGCGCAACGTATCAATGCCCAGTTGACACCTTCAAAGAAGGGATGTTGCTTGATCTCAGTTGCCCCTCGTTTGTAAGCTAATCTATGCTGTGGTTCCTTGACAAGCAATCCCCTGATGAGATCCCTTGCTGCAAAACTGACAACTGGTGATTCAGGAAACCGCAAAGGCTGACCAACGACATTGAACAATGTAGCTCGATTCCCAGATCCCTTAAAAGGAGTTTTACCAAACAACAGTTCGTATAGAAAGATTCCAAAAGTCCACCAGTCAACAGCACTTCCATGACCTTCACCTTTAATGATCTCTGGTGCTAAGTACTCGTGTGTACCAACAAATGACATTGACCTCGCCTCCGTAGGCTCTGCAATGAGCTCTGGCAATGGTGTTACCTGGTTTCCTATTTCAGTCTTGGGTTTTCTATCCTTCTTTGATTTGCTAGAGAAAATTCGGGGAGAGAAGCATGTCGTAGGAACTACACAGGATGGCTGGATGCAGGAAGGTTCGATACAAGCCGGTTGAACACAATAAGCCGAATTCTTTCTCAAGGGTTCAGACTCGGAACATGAGCCCTTCACTAATGTTGGACTAACTGCACATCTTAGTGAAAGATCAAAGTCCGAAAGCATTATATGTCCATCTTCCCTCACAAGAACATTCTCCGGCTTAAGGTCCCGGTATACAATCCCAAGCATGTGAAGATACTCAAGTGCTAGGAGAACCTCTGCTACATAAAATCTGCATCAAAATACCACAAGTTTAATAAGCTTTATGAAGGGAAAGAAACATACATGTATGAAAAACTCAATTGTGATTGATACTTGGAATTCACCTCTCATCCTACCATGGTTTAACATGTAAGAGTAATCCTTAGTTATATTGGCCACACAATCAACAGAAATGTGATGAAGCTTAATATTATCACAGAACCACACTATCTAACTTGAACTAGACAGCAAAACAGCTTAACCATGTATATTTTATTTGCAAAAGTTAGAAGTTGAAAGAAGGGAAACTAAAAGTTGTATTAGTATTGTCACTTTTAAACCCCTAAAGATAATGATAACACTTGTTCCTCCTACAAAAACAGGTTCCACTCTGCAAATGAGAAAAATTATGCTGATTTTATGCTGTTAGAATTGAACCATCATAGCAAGTAAACAAAACTGGAAGTGATTGATGAAGTTTGAGAGCAATGAACATACTTCACTGCCTGCTCCGGAAAATGCTTCCCTGGCTGCCTCTGTCTTAGAGTGTGCAAGTCTCCCCCAGGGCAGAACTCCATCACCAAGCATGAGAATTTATCGGTTTCAAAATGGGTATATAATGTAGGAAGGAATGGATGATCAAGAGACTGCAATATTTCTCTTTCGGTCTGAGCTCGAAGCAACTTCTTTCGACTTGCTAGAGACCCTTTGTCCATGACCTTCATAGCAAAATAACATTTAGTGCCACTCAACTCCGACAGGTAGACGCTTCCGATATCCCCACAACCCAGCCTCTTCAATAGTCTAAAATGACCTAATCCCAAAATCCCGTCTCTTGCACGTACAGCTTGGATGGCCTCCCATCTCAAGTCATTTGCTTTGTGAGGCTTACTGATACTACTACTAAAGCTGCTACAGGTGCTTTCGTCACTGATGTCGCTGCTTGTGCTTCCTCGACACATGCTGCTCTTGCCACTTTCAACCATCTCAACACGGTCGCTAATTTTCGCACTTCCACTAGTCTTGGCAATACTGTTTGTTCCATCACTGACTTTAGCAGAAACAGAACTATCCTTCCCACTCCCACATTCTGATAATTTTTTCTCAGGATCTATAGAGTCCTCTGCTAAGCCCCGAGTCCCGCTAAGAGAAGGATCTCCTTCTATCAATGTCTTAGTACCAGACTTTGAGGAATTTTCTTTGACTTTCTGATTACAAGACTCAGTAGACTCTTTAGGATTTAAACTTGAAGATTTGCTATTTGATGAATCAATCAAAGTAGACTGATTCGAGGATTTCTGTGTGGAGTTCAATACATCTCCAGAGATAACAGAACCAATTTTGCTTCCCAATAAAGTCTGTGAAGGCAAGGATTTTAGATCACTTGCATCGGTCGCTTTAATGCCGGTTATCCCCTTAGGTTGCTTTGTAGAAGGTTTCGAATTCGTTTTTGAGGCCATCAGAACTAACAAACAGCTTTATTAAAACAAATCAGATTTGAGAAAATTCATTGATCAGCAGTTTTACACATTATCAAGACCACTCCTATCTTTCTGTCTTCCATCCACAGAAGTATATCCTGAAAACTGATAAAAAAAAATAACCAAACTATTAAAATCAATCACCCAATAACTTAAATTAACATCATCAAACACAAACAAAAAAAGAGTTAAACATCATTGTCAGTTGTCACCTGATCAACGGATAGTAAAGAAATCAAACATGTTATCCAAGGATTTAGGAAAGATATACATCAAAAACATACAAGAAAATCAACAATACTATGAATGAAAAAACATTTCATGGTAACTGAATCCTTAGGTTTCACTGTTTGATCAGTAAGCTAAAACCAATCTCTTACTTCTGTATTGACTATGAAGGGATTTAAAGGAAGAGAGTTCCATCCTGATCCTATTAGCTTAACTTCCTCTGAGAGCTGTTTTGAAATAAAAACCCCATTTGTAAAGAAAAATAAAGATGAATATTCAACCCAAAAATAGAAAGAAGCAGTTTAAGACAAAGCAGAAAGCAGATATCACCAAAAGCCAATGAAGAAGCAAAAAAAAACTTGAAAACAGACAGAAACAGAAAAATCAAAGAGTAAGCAACAGTAGAGCAGTAATCAAGAACCCTAGTCAATGAAAAGAAGAATCTGAGTAGAAATCTAAATCAAAGTAGAAATCAACTCATACTTTTCATAAGAAACAACTCAAAACCCAAAAACCGTTTCAAAAAAAGAAAGGAAGCAGAGAAAACCCCAGATCTTGAAACGAAAACCTGAAGCTTCTTCAGTGAAACCCCAGAACAGAACAGATCCAAGAAGGAAAAAAAAAAAAAACACAACCCCAGATGCAAAAACCAGAAGAAGAAGTAGAAGAAGAAGAAGAAATCAAAGGCATGGGGAAATCAGGAGCAAAATGAAGAGGGGGGAAAAGAATACCTAATTAGAAGAGGATCGTGAAGGGAATCAGAAGGCAGAGAGGGGTTTTGCTTTTGTTGATGTGGTTGATAATGGAAAAAGGAGAAGAGATGCAGTGTAGAAAGAGGATGGGAAAAGGGAAAGAGAGAGAGAGAATTGAGAAAAGAGAAAGAAGGAAGAAAGAAGGGTCAAAGCTATAAAGTAAAGGCTTTTTCACAAATCAATAAGTTTTTTTTTCTTTCCATCGGAACTAAAGGGGTCCGAATCACCAAACGACTCATGTCCAGCACCTGTCTATCATGCCCCCAACCCAACATACTTTCATTTCTTGTGAAATTAGTTAATAAAATTTTCAAATGTTATATATTGGTCTTTTAAGTTTTTTTAGTTTTGTTTCAATTTAGTTTTTAAATTTCAAAATGTTATAATTTTACCATTTACATTTGAATTTTGTTTCAATCTCAATTTTTTATTAGATACTCATTCTCAATTATTAACGTCACTTTCTATTAATTAATTAAAAATAATATAAAGCAAAATTTTAAATTTAAATTTAAAAATGATAAAAATTAGTGAAACTTAATTAATTATAATCAGTTTAATGATTTTTAACTTATTAACTTAAATTAATATTAAATATGAAGAATGAGTATTTAGTAAATAATTGAGGTAAAAAATGTAAGTTTGAAATATAGGGACCAATTTAAAACAAAAGTCAAATGTTAAGAGTAAAATTATAACGATTTGAAATTTATGAACTAAATTGAAAACGAACTCAAAATTTAAAGATTGAATGTGTAATATTTTGAAACAAAGATATTAAATAGAAACTAAATCTAAAAGGAAAGAACTAACAAAAGTATTTTTTTTTTTCCATAAACAAATAAATACTTCATTTCTCTTTTTCTCCAATTAAAAAAGCTTGCCTTTGCTCTCACCCCATTAACCTTTTTTCTCCTACTCTTTTTCTTTCCTTTTTTAATTCTTAGCCCCCCAGTATATGAATAAAGGAAGCCTAAAGGTCACTTATCCAACTTGTTTAGTAAAATTAAATTTAAAAAAAAAAAAAAGAAAAGAAAAAAAACCTCCTTTTTCATATTGGCTTTTTATTGTTAGTCCCAATTATTTTTAGTAAAACATTGATGTAAAAGGAAAGATAGGTATCCTTCTTTTCGTGTACTTTCTTTCTATCGTTTTACACTTTGATGTATCTTTCTTTTATTTTTACTAATAAACATTACGTATGTTGTATATATCTTTTAAATTTGAGAATAACTCTATGAAAAATTATTTTAAATGGTAAAATTATTGAAAATATTTATAAGATATAACAAAATTTTAGAACTATCAATGATAGACTTCCATAGTGCCTATCAATATCATTAATAGGGTCTATCAGTGTGGTCTATCAGTGTCTATCAACGTCTATCATTAATAGTTCTAAAGTTTTACTATATTTTGTAAAATTGTTTATTTTTCTATTTTTAAAAACAACCCTGACTCTAATAGTAAAAAAATATTGAAATAAAATATGGGATGTAATTATAAGATATAAGAACGTGTAAAAGAAAGAACATAATATAAAATACAAAAATTGGTACTATTCTATTTAATCCAAGGTCACATAAATCCAATGCTACAATTATTCAAGTACTCTGCGTATCAAGGACTCACATTAATTTATCAACAACATTAACTCCATACATTTTTTGCGACCATACAATAAATTTCTCTTGCGTCATAGTCAAAATGAGTTTATATCAAGGATAATTTGTATGGTCTTCATCTTTTGAGATCAAAGGGTTCAATCCATCATCCTCAAAATTGTTGTACTTAAAAATAAAAATCTCGTCATAACAAAATTACTAAGGAATGGGTTAAAATTTCTCTCTCTCTCTTAACTTTAAATGGTTAAAATTTTAACATTTTTTAAAGTTTAGGGTTAATATTATAGCAATTACAATTTGATTAAATTAAAAGTTTAAGGTTAAAATCGATACAACTTTACAAGTTTGATCAAAATTGATTGTTTCCTCATTTTTATTTACTAAAAGAAAGAGGCAAAATGGATAGAAAAAGCTTCCATCCTATAGTCTCCTTTATAGATAGTATGAAACAATTGCTTGTACATAATGGTTATAGAATATAAATTTAAGAAAAAATTGTACAAACCATTTTGAAACTATGGAGTTTGTTACAATTATTCTCATTAACTTTTAATTTGATCAATCGTTTTTTTGAATTTTGAGATTTGTTACAATTATATCCTTGAATTTCTAATTTGACCAATCACCCTACAAGAATTTGTTAAGTATTGCAACCAACCTCTTTGTTAGTATTGGTGACGATATATCCGTACAATTGAAATTTTGACAACAATATTGACATCAATATTTTAATCTTTGATTTCGAGTGATCATCACGACGTTAAACATGTCAATATTTTACTTCTTTAATTTAATTTGTACACACAAACCCACACATATAGAAAATTTGTTCAAAACTGATTGACTTCGATAACGTTAAATTTGAACTTATACTTTTCATTTTATAAGTATATTGATATCAGTATTTATGTTAACAAATTATAGAGGTGATTGATCAAATTAAAAAAATGTCGTGGATATAATTCTAACAAATATTATAATTTAGGGAGGTGATTCACGTGAAATTAAAAATTAATAGGTATAATTGTAATAGTCCTAAATTAAAATATGCACAAATAGAAGTGACTTATATAGAGTCCAAAATCTTTCATACAAAATAATAGAATCATCCTTCCATTTACACAAAAGGAAAATATTAAAAAAATATTTTCTTTCGATATTATTTTGCCACATTAGAATATATAAATTTTTATATTAAATTTAAAAGTTTTTTTTTTAGAGAGGAACCTATCAAACTATTTTTGGGGAAAGTACTTTCCTTTATCCACTAAAAGCACTTTTCCTTTAATATGGGGAAATGGAAAAGAAGTTAACTATCCTACAAATGAGTGAAAGCTATAGTAACATTAACAAGGACTAGAAGAGGAAATTAAAAGGGAAAAATAAAAATAGCATGTTTATTGCATTTTCAATTTTTGTAAGTATCTTTAAAAATTTTATGTTAGGGTTGATGTCCTAAATCTTGTAGAGTCCTATAGTTTATAAACATTATATGAACAAACTCTAATGTGATTAATAATATATGATATTTTATTCATTTTGTCTATAAAATATGTGATATTCTAGTTGCATTAACCACAAACCAATAAACTAACATCCAAGGTTATCGTTGTAACTTAAACATGTATATGGAGACATACAAGTGGGTCATGTTTAAGTGATAACCTAAATGGTCTGTAGTAGAGATACCTTATCCTGGTGACACTACGAGTACGGCCCACTTTGTAGGTGTTGCAATTATTGTAAAGTGCTATAAATGATCTAATCCTGATCATTCATGTATTAGGCACGTGAACGGGGATATTCTATACAAAGGAGTTTGTATAAGACCGAACCACGAAATGTTTAGTCTCAATATAACACCATTCATAATAAAGACTTACATTTCACCAGGATGACCATAGACCTGAATCCTGAGTGAGTTGTGAACTCCTGCTTATGAGGGCGGTCCTTTGACTTGTATGGGTGGAGTGGCCAGATCGTTGACTCAACAAGCCTACAATTTTGGGGATTCGTCTGATTGGGGAGCTGAGAACACAACTACACAAGATGAAATTCACTCCTTCCCGAAGCAGGGGTAAGTAGATAAATTATTCCTTTAAGGACTGATTTCAGGTCTTGAACAATGTGGTACCACACCCTCTCCTGGCTCGAGAGGGGATTAGTCATAGTGGGACTATGATCTATTGTTCATTAGAGAGATCGGTGGTACTTAAAGAGTTAGATATAACTACAGGAGCAAAATAGTAATTTGGTCTAACTGTACTTGCGAGCAATTTGTGAAGGGTCATCGTACTATTGATTGGTTATATCCAATGGATACAAAAATATATCTGTAGTGTGAAGATGACAGCTATCAGTCTTTAGTGGAGTGTTCAATAGTTAACGGATAGTGAATAATATAATTAAAGAGTTTAATTAATTATTCATGTATCGTTGGAACTTCAAGCTACAGGTCCATAAAGTCCCCTTAGTAGCTCAAAAGAATTTAGTTGAGAATCAATTTTTGGGTTAACTTGAATTATTCAAATTAATAAGAGGAATTTAATTATATATGATATAATTAAATTGTTTCAATTATATGTGATATAATGGTCATAATGTATTTGATACATTATAGTTTAATGGGGGAAATAAATATTTGAATGAGATTCAAATATATTTTCTATGAATGTGATTAATAGTTGTTAAATTATGATTTATATTAAATGTCACAAAATAGAGAAACGAAACTATAGTGTATATTGTATGTGATACAATATTAAAACTATAGATTATATGTTATATTTGATATAACATATAATTTAATATAAATATAATATGATAAGTTAGTTATCATATTTGTTTATATTATTTTATTATTATTTGAATAATAACTTCCCTCTTTTCTCTTCAATCACCTTAGTGGGTGGTTATTGTTATTGTTTTTGTAGGAGGAATAAAAGAAAAAATATTTTTCTTCTTCTCAAACAACGGTTAACAATAGAATTTGCTAAACGATTGAGAGTTGCAAAAAAGTTTTGTGAGTTCTTGTGAGAATTCTCTCAATCTCCTTCCTCCACCCAAACTATCCCCCTTAGCCAAAATAGCCAGAGCCCACCATTCCTGGGTTCTCACCCCGAGAATACCAAAGATTCTTTATGGTAGTGTCCGGGTTGTTGTCCGGGTTGTGTTGATATGTTGTTATTGATTCGTTTGCTCTTAAAGGTTGAAAGAGATCTTGTAGTTTGTTTACCACTCATTGGGCTTTTAGCTCACTCTTTTCTTTTATGTGTTTCTTCCAAGTAGCAAAAGAGAGGAGTTTTAGGGTACTGCTGAGGTTAAGATCAACCACACTTCTGGTCTAAAGTCTGGTCTTAGTTCTGTAACCTATGAGTTAGAGTTATCTAAGTTAAATTTGGAGTTTTGTAAACATTATATTGGTTTGTAATAAAATAAATTAAGCCAAAGAGTTATTGATATATTTACTTAACTATGAGTTTACTAAGAAAAACAGGTTGAAGTGGATAGTAGATTGATCACAAAAGGATGGTATTTTTCGTCCTCACGCTTCCTTCCAGACAAAAGAGCTAAGCTCGGGAGGGGGTGTGACAAGGTATATATAGAAAAGAACGTTACAACATCGAGAGATCATCCTCTCTAAATTTTCCAAAAAGTTTCAAAAGCATGCATGCATGTTTCTTTTCATCAAAATTTGCAATCTCTCAACATTGTGGCTGATAGGCACGCCATAAGATGCGAATTCTACGACGAATCAAATAATATTTTATTCCTTCCTAAATCATAGATTGGAAGTTCGGATCCACGAGGAACCTTCTTGTTTCTCAATTAGAATACTCACAGTCCTAAGGTAACCGAGAGGTTGGTTAAACTATGCTTGTAATTAAAGTGCGCATAAAGTAAATTTGCATAAAAGTACAAAGCAAGAGATAGTCATAGTTATGAGAGATAATATCAATAAAAGGTCTAACTTGAGTTATTTTAGAATTTTACCCATTTAGTCTACTTGGTCATCGAACTCTTGAGGGTTTGATTTCAATATCTTGTCTAAAATTAGCCAAATTAAAAGCTAATTAACCGACCTAATTAACTAATTAGCCAACATGCGTAGAAGAATCTGTTCTAATCATTTGAACTAATTGCATTAAGATCTAAGATAATGCTAATTTTGAAAACTAAATCGAAAACGTCATCATTAAGCATTCAATTTGATTTCCTCTATGTTGATTAAAGCAATGTTCATTGTCGTGGACTACAATTTACGAGTTAATCTAACCTTCTGCTTTTTAGAGAAAACTTAACCAAGAATAAATAGCACTAAATCATATAATCAAGAATAGTTTTTAGACAATCACAAGACAATATAATCATGATCAATTAAATTGAGATGAAAATTAGCAAACAGATGTATAAATCAGTTTGGATGAAGACGAATTCTCACAAGTTAATCTAAAAGGGGGAAAACCTATAAACACAAGCTAGAATTACTTACCTTAGTTGATAATCATTATTCAATGAAAGACATAAAGGAGAATACAGAAGGATGTTGAAAATAGTAGAGAAAAAACAAGGAAAAATCGGTTGGTTTGAAATTGGATGCTCTAATTGACAAGAAATGACGATATATATAATATCAAGCAAGCGTTCTGGTGCTCTAAGCAAACTGGTCCACAGATTGCAACGTTGCAACAATCCGGACGCGTGCGGATACTTTGACAAAATACGTACACCACGACACTCTATGCATCAGTACTCTCAAATTTTTGGCTATGTCGCAGAGTCGTTGAATGTGCAGCCCTCCGTCCTCGCACGCTCTCTGCCTTGTGCATGGTGCCCCGCCCTCAGGGGATTTTCGTAATTTTGTCTCTTCTTTCCCAGTTGATGCATTTGAGCTCCATATTGGTTTATTTTAGCTTCATTTCAACCTTAACGCTTGATTCTACCTCTTTGATACCGAACACCTATAAAATCACTAAATAAACACATCAAACTAAAAAACAATCTTGAATTAAGCCGAGCAAGATGTGGGGATTGAATCTCGAGCGGAAGCGTGAGAATGCCTTGCATTTCGAAATTCAATTTTAAAGAAACAAAATACAACAAACTAAAATAGAATATAAGAGGATAAACATCATAATAAGCATGCATTAATAAGGAGAAGCAAAAGGGATGAACAATTCTTACTTTCGTAGATTTCTAAATTTCTTGAAATTCCTTTTATTCTTCACACGAACGTTCTCAATGATCACCGACACCACCACAAGAATAACTTTGTTATTCTCTAGGATTCCAAGAGAAATGAGTGGACTCCAACATTTGGAAGAGGAAGAGGTAGAGAGATTGTAAAGAGAGTGTAGAGAGAAATTATCTTGGAGGTTAGGGTATATTTTTGCTCAAATGAATGTTTGCCTAAATGGGCTAATAAGATGAATTTATATGGGTACTTTTTCACCCTTGATGTTAATTAATTAAATAACCCTTTATTCAATTAATTGGCATATTAATTAAATAACTATATATTAAATCTAATTTAATATATAGTCAATTAATTAATTAATATATAAATATCACATTTTTATATGCTTACACCTCTCTAACATTATAATTAATTAATTCTTCATGAATCTAATTCACATGAATTAAATATTTAAATCTCATTCAAAAATTTCTCTCTAACATAATTTGAATTATAGATCACATCTATAATTAATTATATAATAATCACATAATATACAATTTCCTCAATTGATTTGAACAATTCAAATAATGTCTCATTAATATCCTTTAGTGATCTAACAAGGGGGCCTAGTAGACCTATAGATCAGAAGCTCCAACGATATGAGATTAATTGGCTAAACTCATTAACCAAATTAATCAATATTCGTTAACTGTGGGTACACTTCACTAAAGATCCACAGCTGCACTCTTTTTACTGCAGATATATTTTTGTGTGCACTGATATAGACCAATAACAGCAAGTTAGTCTTTCACGAGTGTTCGTAACACCAATTTGATCAAATTAACGTTTTACCCTTGGGTTACCTCTATATCCTTAAGTAAGTGCTTCTCTAATAAACAACTTGTTTATGATCCAACCATTAAATAGAAATCCCTCTTGGGCCAGTGAGACGATAGAGCTTTTTGTTCAAGTCTTGGAGACACCACTTAAGGAAACACTTATCTTACCCTAGAGTCGAGAAGGAGTGAAATCCATCTTGTATTATTATGTTCCCAACTACCAACTCGATCTTGTCCCAAAAATGGTAGGCTTATTGAGTAAAAAAACCTAGCCACTCTCAACCATACAAATCAAAGAACAATCTCTCGTGAACAAAAGTTCATAATACACTCAGGATTAAGACTAAGTTGCCTAAGTCATCCTATTGAAATAGAAACCTAACTAGTCAATAGTGTTACATCTAGTGGTTACTATTTCGCGATCCGATCTTATGCAAACTCATTGCATAGGATATCCTCACTCGCATGTCACCTACACGAATGCGTTGGATCATCACATTTATATCAAATACTGAAAGAATGAAATATCATGCAACGGAAGACTTCAGAATCAATTAGCACTTAAACTACATTTAATTTGAGTTTTAAGCATGTTGTTCATATGATATTCAGAAAAGGGTTTGAAACAGATATTACCTTTGAAGATTTTCTTCACAAATTCAGCTGAAATCCACCAAAACAGAGCTTGAAATTCAAGAGGACTACCACCAAGATCTTCTCTACTATGTTCAAGCTGGAACGTGTGGTGGAAATACTAAATCAAGTTGAACTGATGAAGAACAAGTGAGGGGTATGTAGGGTTTTTAGGTTATCACTTCAGCAAGTATAACTCAGAATGCTTAATGATCTTTATGCATGAAGCTTCTATATATAGGTAGAATTCATGCAAATGTATAGGATTACATGGTGGATAGCTCCAGCTTGAAGATCATCACCAAAATGAAATTAGAATTTGGTGATATTCCATCAAATGTAGATAATGGGTTTTTCTCAAAAATTGGAAAACCACATTAACTTTATATGATATAAAAAGTCATTTTATTTAATTATTTAAATTAATTTTATAAAAGTAATTCAAAATAATTAATTTAAATAAAACTAATTTTAATTGATTTTTAATTAAACTTTTTAATTAAAAATATTAATTTAATATCTAAATGTTAAATTAATAAAATATCAATATCACCAATAAATCAATTTTATATTTAAATCATAATTTAAATATTAATTGATTTTCTAATTTCGTTTAATTTCAATTAAATTAAACGTTTATAATTGTATCATATACAATCAATCGAAAACTCCTTTGAATTTGAACATTTCAAATTTATAACCCTAATTTCATATATCAAATATTTAATTTGTTATTCCAATTTAATGAGCTAGTAGAGGGACCTAATGGACATACAGATCATGAGCTCCAACGATCTGTAATTAATTCAGTAAAACTTTTTAATCGAATAAATTACTATTCGTTAACTATCAAGACACACCACTATAGCTCGATAGTTGCACTCTCCTCATTTAGATATATTTCTGTCCATATAAACCATAATCAGTAAATCGACCCTTCACAGGTTGTTCGTAATTACATCTGGGTCAAAGTTACCATTTTACCCCTGTAAATACATTTTGTTTTTTAAGTTTCCATTGACCCTTCAATGAACAAGTTGATTCATAATACTACTTGTGAATCATGTCCTTCTCTACCATGAGAAGGCGGGCCCCGATTGTTCAAGACCTGGAATCAGTACTTAAGAGAACAATCTATCTGCTAACCCTAAAATGGGTAGGAGTGAATTCCATTTTGCAGTGCTATGTCCTCAACTATCCATCCGGTCTTATCCCCAAAATGGAAGGCTTATTGAGCAATGTTGTTGGACTACTCTCACTCATGCAAATCATAAGATAATCCCAAATAAACAAGAGTTCATAGCTAGCTCA
Organism: Benincasa hispida; assembly: GCF_009727055.1. NCBI lineage: Eukaryota > Viridiplantae > Streptophyta > Magnoliopsida > Cucurbitales > Cucurbitaceae > Benincasa > Benincasa hispida. The sequence goes on from NC_052356.1 coordinate 23,380,633, forward strand.
GGATTAAGATCGAGTTATCCTAGGTTCTTAAGTATGAAATAGTTAGTTTTAACAGTAAACGGCCGTTATAGAGAAAAAATGACTATTTCGTGGTCCAGTCTATATGCAAACTCATTGCATAGGATGCCCCACTCACATGTTCTCTACATGAATGATCTGGGGATCATGTCATTTGTATTACCTATACAAAATGAGCCGCATCCAATAGTGTTAACTCCTGAGATATCCAATTTTATCTGTATACTTATAGACCATTTAGGCTATATACTATTAACTTGATCCTGTTTATATCACCACATAAAGTTAAAGTATTCATACTATAGCCATGGATATGTTTACTGGATTTTCATAATAGAATGCAAAATCAACAACTTTATTGAATAAGATACTCAATAATATTTTATTGATAAATAGAATATTTAACACAAAATTTACGAACTGCGAGTTCTAGGACATTTCCAACAATAAAGTGGGTTGTATCCATAGTGTCACTAGGATAAGGTACCCAACTTTATATCTTACCCTGGATAAGGTACGCCGTAAACTCATAGGTTGCAAAAGATCTACAAAAGAAAACTAGGTGTAGATGATAAGGTGCAAACCTTTAAGGCTAGATTAGTAGTAAAGGGTTATACTTAGGTTGAGGGAGTGGACTATGAAGAAACTTTCTCACATGTTGCTATGATTAAGTCTATTCGGATTCTCTTATCTATTGCCACATATTATGACTATGAAATATGGCAAATGGATGTCAAGGTTACCTTTTTGAATGGTAATCTTGACGAAACCATCTATATGACCCAACAAAAGGGATTCGTTGAACAAGATCAAGAGCAAAAGGTTTGCAAGCTTAATCGGTCCATTTATGGATTGAAGCAAACATCTCGATCTTGGAATAGAAGGTTTGATGCTATAGTCAAATCTTATGGCTTTGATCAAAATGTTGATGAGCCTTGTGTTTACAAGAAGATCATCAACAATTTAGTAGCTTTTCCTGTGTTATATGTGTTGGGGTTGATGCCCTAAATCTTGTAGGGTCCAATAGTTTGTAATTGTAATGTAAAAATATTTTATTTATATAATAAAATATGTGAGGTTTTATTTCAAAATTAGTTGCATTAACCACAAACCAATAAACTAACATCCAAGGTTATCTTTGTAGCTTAAACATGTATGTAGAGACATATAGGTGGATCATGTTTAAGTGATAACCTAAATGGTTTGTAGTAGATGAATAAGGCTGGATACCTTATCCTTGTGACACTACGAGTATGGTCCGCTTTGTAGATGTTACAATTGTTATAAAGTGCTACAAATGATCTGATTTTGATCATTCATGTGGAGACATATGAGCAAGGATATTCTATACTGATAGCTTTCAAAAAGAGCTATTATTCCTAGCTTAATTTGGGCTCGTTATTAGATTTTATGTGTTTATTTTTCTATTTTGTAGGTATCAAGCAATTAAGAGGTAGAATTAGCGATTTGGAGAAGAACGGGGTTAATTTGAAGTTGATTTGAGCATCCGAGCTTCAAAGGAGTCAAAAAGACCAAAATTTCCCTGCTTCAGTGTCACAACGCTCACCTTATACGAAGCCCCAAAGCTCGCCTGACGTTGCAAGGTAGTAGCTTGATGTGTAGGGGTGCGTTGTAATGCTACTCCTAGCATTGCAATGCTCCGAGTTGGCAGCAATGCCAGCGTTGTAACGTTTCCCTGACGCTAGTGACCTTATTTGTCGAGCATTGCAACGCTGTTTCTAGTGTTGCGATGCTGCGATGATTTCTATAAATACCTCCTTCGTCTCTAGGTCAAAATATGCTAAATTTTGAGGGCTGAACTGATGGAGGCCGAAGTTAAACTTTAATCTTCTTCTTTTCCCTTCAGATTTTAGTATCTTTAGGTTAGTTTTTCTTTTTATTTTGGGTTATAATCGACAGATTGGATGTGTATCTCAAATTTTTCTATGAATTAAGAAGTAACTTCTATCTAATTTCTTTGAGCAAAAGACCTATGTTTAATTTCTTGAAGGATTTCTAGTTAATTTAACTGAATTGTTGTGAACTCTTTGGAATGATTTGACTGAATCTTAATGGATTTTTTATAAATTGATCTGACAAATTAGTTTATTGAAATTCTTGTTTGCAAAATCATCATAGCCTATGCGTATATTGATTTATTTAGTTGCGCATATTAGGATCGCATGTGTAAAGTCTAGACTTTTTCTGACCAAATGCATGTATGCCCTAATATAATATTTTCCAAATAAATCATGCTATAAGATATGGCTTTTCCGACTCGTAATATATCTCAACAATTGAATCCTTTCGTAATGCAATTCAATTTTAGCTTGTATGTTGCTAAGAAGGAAAAGTTGTAATTTGAATTAGGACTAATTTGGTTTATATCGAATTTTGTTAATTGGGCTATTAGATTTTCTAATAGGTTGAGGGGTTGACAGATTCAGTGTAATTAATTGATGTCTAGTGAAAGAAATTGCATAGGAAACTCTCTCTGCTCTAAAAATTAGATAGACTCCTATTATAGATTACATTTATCCCTTTTATTTTAATTTCACGCACTTATCTTTTTCACACCAAAACCCCTCATTTACCACTCTAGTTAGGAAATTAACTTAACAAAACAAATCGCACTTCCCTGCGGATCGACTCGGACTTACACTCGTGCTCTTCGATCGACATGGACTTATAAACTCGAAGCAAAAATTAAATGCCCCAAAAAAAATACAATGGGCCCTTACATTTTAATCTCATTAAAACATAAAATATGTTCCAAAAAATGTAAACATCCAATTTTGCAAACCTTTCATTCAAAACGCAGATTTAAAACTCACCTTTCTAAACTGATTTTTGTTTAAAAAATGTGAAGAACGAAAATGCAATAAATTGGCTCTGATACCAATTGTAGGGATCAAATCCCAAGTAGAAGCATGAGAACGTTTTGCATTTCGAAATTTTATTTTAAAGAAACAAAATACAGCAAACTAAAACAGAATAGAAGAAGATAAACTAATAAGCATTCATTATAAAGGGGAAAAAAAGGCATGAACGATTCTTACTTTCGTAGATTCCCAAAGTTCTCGAAATTCCCTTGTTCTTCACACAAACATCTTCTCAACGATCATCGAAACCACCGCAAGAATAACCTTGTTGTTCTCTAAGATTCCAAGAGTTGGATGAGTGGTCTCCAACACTTGGAAGAGGAAGAGATAGAGAGATTGTAGAAAGAATATAGAGAGGAATTATCTTGGAGGCTAGGATATATTTTTGCACAAATGAATGTTTTTCCTAAATAGACTAATAGGATGAATTTTCAAGTATTTCCTTTTTTACCCTTGATGCTAATTAATTAAATAACTCTTTATTTAATTAATTGGCACATTAATTAAATAACCATATATTAAATCTAATTAAATATATAGTTAATTAATTAATTAATATATAAACATCACATGTTTATATGCTTCCATCTCTCTAACATTATAACTAATTAATTCTTCATGAATCTAATTCACATGAATTAAATATTTGAATCCCATTCAAATATTTCTCTCTAACATAATTTAAATTATAGATCACGTTTATAATTAATTATATATTAATCACATTAATATACAATTTCCTCAATTGATTTGAACAATTCAAATAATTCTTTATTAATATCCTTTAGTTAGCCAACATGGGGACCTATAGATCATAAGCTCCAACGTTATGAGATTAATTGGCTACACTCATTAACCAAATTAATCAATATTCGTTAACTGTGGGTACGCTCCACTAAAGACTCTCAGTTGCACTCTTTTCACTGCAGATATATTTCTATGTCCACGGATATAGACCAATAACAGCAAGTTAGTCCTACGCGAGTGTTCGTAACACTAGTTTGGTCAAATTATCGTTTTACCCTTGGGTTACCTCTGTATCTTTAAGTGTCAGTGCTCCACTAATGAACAACCTATTTATGGTCCAACCATTAAACAGAAATCTCTCTCGATCCAACAACAGCGTAGGACCCTTTATTCAAGTCCCGAAGACACCACTTAAGGGAACACTCATCTACTTACCTTAAAGTCGGGAAGAAGTGAAATCTATCTCGTATTGTTATGTTCCCAATTTTTCACTCGGTCTTGTCCCTAAAATGGTAGGCTTATTGAGTGAGAAAACTAACCACTCTCACCCATACAAATCAAAGGGCAATCCCTGGTGAAAAGGAATTCTTAATACACTCAAGATTAAGAGTAAGTTGCCTAGGTCATCTTATTGAAATATAAACCTATCTAGTCAATGGTGTTACATCTAGTGGTTACTATTTCGCGGTTCGGTTTTATGCAAACTCATTGCATTGGATACCCCCACTCGTCTGTCACCTACACGAACGCGTTATATCCTTGCGTTTGTATCAAATACAAAGTGGGTCGTATCTATAGGGGTCACTAGGATAAGGTACCCAATCTTATCCCTATACTATAGACCTTTTAGGTTGTATCTTGAACATTGATCTCTGTATGTCTCCACATATAGTTCAAAACTCATAAGACAACCTGTTAGTTTATTGTATTTAGGGTTATTAAAAAAAAATAGAATACAATGCAATCAATAACATTATTGAAATAACATCGCTTTTGATGATGGTCAATTAATTACATTTTCTACCTACGAATTTTAGGACATAAAACCCAACACAAGATAGCACAATTTTAGTGCCATCAATGGCCTCATTTCTATTAGCTTGTTCGGTGCATTTTGATGATAATGTCTTAACGCTATTATGTGTGCAGTCTCCCACATTTTCTTTCTTTTTCTTCTAGAAGGCTATTCTCAAAATTATGGCTCGAATTCTCGACATGTCTCTCTTTTTGTATATCAAACCCTAAAGTATTAAATCAAACTCCAATACTAACATACAACTTCATTAAAACGCACTCCAACTTGTTAGAATAGGATATATACTTTGATTGAAAGAAGGCGTAGTTTTAGAGATTGGAGAATTAAATAAGAAGAGGAATAAGAGTTGAAAAAGAAAAGAGAGAAAACAAGAAAGTATTAGATTATAGATTGAAGCAGATGAGAGAGATAAAATGAAAAAGAGAGATGATGTAGTATCGATAATTAGTTACCATTATAAACTACCAATAAAGGGTATTTTTAAACTTTTTTTTAACTGTTAAGGGCATTGGTGTAACTTTATTAAAAGCTCAGAGTTATTATTTAAACGAACTACTCATTACATCCATACATATATTTACCATAAGAATATTTTTAACCTTATTTTAAGTTTAAAAGTATAGATAAAACTTTTGAAAGTTCAAGAGTCTTTTTTAAACCGAGAACTAGCCATTTCCATCCAAAAACTAATGAAAGGTATTTTTGGAACTTTTTTTAATCTAAGCGCATTAATGAATTTTGAAAGTTTCTATTTTAAAAAACAGAGTACATAATTCAAGAGTATTTTCTATAATTTAGCCAATATTTTATGCTAGACCTCAAAATATCACATTAAAAAATTATTTTAATTTTTTTTATTTGTTACTTTAGAATTTTGATACAGAGATATATTCTTTATTGATTTTTTTAATAAACAAATGTTTATGTGGACAAGTATTTGAAATACCTCAGGTTTTAAAATGAAGTCTTAATTTTTTTTTATTATTACTATTTAAAATCATTTTCTTTCTTATGAAAGCAGACTAAAACAAAACAATTGAAAGTTATATCTTAAAAAAATCAGAAACAAAATGCCTTAATCTCCTTCACACAAACAAGTGGGTAGCTAACACTTAAACAGCACAGAAGATGGGTAAGATGAGAGGGAAAAGAATGTGTTAAAAAAAAATGGAGATGATAATGATAGGTGATATACCCTATTGAATGGATAACACAAAAAATAAAATCAAGATGCTTTTCTTTTTCCAAAAGTAAGAAAGAGCTGAGAGAGAAAAAAAAAAAAAAGAAAAAAGAGGAATAAGGACCAAACTAACCTTTTCATGAAAAGTTGAAGACAAAAATAAACATTTAAAAGATGAAAGGTTAAAATATAAAATTAAAAGAATTTATAGTTCTAAAGCAACTTAAAACAAAACACCCTAATTTCTTATACTTGCAAGTGGGTAGCCAACACTTATACAACATAAAAGGGTAAGATGAAAGAATTAAATGTGTAAAAATGTAGGTGGGAATGATGGATGACATGCAATAATATTGAATGGATAACCAAAAAAAAAACAAAAAGAAAAGAAAACTAAACTAAATATTTTTCCCAAAAGAATGAAAAAGAAATAAAGATAAAAGACTAAATTAAGAGTTGTTTTCAAATAAAGGAAAATTGACCAATTTATTCATAAATATAGCAAAATTTCATTATCTATTAACAATAGACGGTGATAGACTATAATAAACATCTAATAATAAATCAGAAACAAAACTCTGCAATTCCCTACACAAAGAAATTGGAGAGAAAACACTTGTAAGAACATAGATAGGTGAGAGATGATATAATTGAATGTGAAAAATGTAGATGACAATGATAGATAGATGACATACAACATATACGCATTGAATGGATAACGCAAGAATATATAATCTAAATAATTTCCCTAAAGAATGAGAGTGAAAGATATAAAACTTAAAGTGGGTGTTAAATAGTGGTGGTCCAAATGAATAATGAGATTAGAACCAAAGTGATGGAGAATTGATTGAAAATTAGCTAGGTGGGGGGTTGCCCATATTTAAGATTATGAATAAGGACACTTTTATCCCCCTCTCTCCCTCTGATAAATGCCCTAATTAGTTGAACTTTAAAATTAAAGGACAATTACAAATATAACAATCAAACCTAAAATATTAGTATATATAGCCCAATACAAAAAAAAAATGTAAATATATCAAAATTTAGTTCCAATTTCAAAACAAAAGCTTGGGGCTAGGGCAAGCTGAGGGGGGACGGCAAGAGGAAGTTGGTCCACTCAGTCTAATTTGGCTTACTGACCGATCTTTTGCGTCAATATTGTTGTGATATCATTGATAGGAATCTATCACTTAGATATTTTGCTATATTTGCAATTCTTTAAAAATGTTGTTATATATTTAATTATTAGTTTTAAAAATGCTATTGATTATAATTACGCTAAAATAATTAAGGTTCCATTTGAGAGTTGTGTTGGTGTAAGGGAAGGCAAGGAGGTCCCATGGCCCCTCCTTTAATTGCTATATTGTCAATTGGCATCCCCTTGTTGATGGGACAGGGCATCCCATTTAGATCACTTAAAACCCCATATCACATGTGCATGAGAGAGAAATTTGGGTGTAGCTTTATGAGCTTTTGAAATGAAAATGTGTGACTCAATTTCTCTCATGCTACCCTAATCTAACAGCCTGTTTTTTACAAGTGAACAACCCATAAAGGGGATTAGAACATGCTGCATTGAGGTCCCAATTACCCAAAAAAAAAAAAAAAAAAGAAAGAAAAAGAAAGAAAGTTGATTTGTAATATTATTGTTATTATTGCAAATCCTTTTTGTATGAGGTCACAATCTGATGCTGACTTCTCACTTAAAAAGAAAGAAAGAAAGAAAGAGGGAGAAATGAGGTTAAAGAATTAGTTAGGATGAATCTAATTGCTACTCCATGTTTGTCAAGTGGTTCAAAGCTCCCTTTTTTTAGATTTTTTAAAAAAATGTGTGCAAAAAGTTTTTTTTTTTTTAGTTTTGTTATAATCTAAAAGATAATCTTTATCTTTATTACTTTTTTTAAGTGGAGCATTTCTGCTATTTCTTTTATTTTAAAGTTGTAACACACGAGTTCAATAGACATGAATAAACTGAATTCGTGTGCTTGACTTATCAAAATTTTATGATGAATGATCTCTTAAAAAATTTCTTAGAAAGCATATGAGTGAATAAATATCCATGTTGGTTCATGGGAGATAGTCTTACTCTTAGAAACAGTTCTAAGACGAGTAAAGATGAAGTTGATCATAATAGAAATATCATTTCATAAATTCAAAAAGTCGAGATTTAAACTTCTGATTTTGTAAAGAAGATAGAGATTCGTTTTATGTTAAAAAAAAATAGGTATATATCTTCATTTTCTAAAATATTTAATTATAGCATGTTTATCTTTACAACCATCCATTCTCATTTTCTTTATAGTTTAATATTTTTCCATAAAATAAAAATAAAAAGAAAAAATTGTGTATAAACTTCAAAACGGATCCCTACTTAATACTAATTTATGGAATTTAAAAATCATAATTGCACAACAAAATAATTCATTGCAATGGACAACCTACATTTATTGCCTTTGAGTTTTATTTTTTCTTCTTGTGTCTCTTTTGGTCCTAGAGTATATGGCATAGTTCCTAGTGGTCCTTTTAAGCTAACATAATTATTGTCCCCTCCAATAGAAAGCAAACTAAAGTATGTAATTAGGTGACATGCAAACTAAAGTATGTAATTAGGTGACATGTCAATACTAATGTGTACAACAAGCTAACATGGCAAACTTAATACATAACCTAAAAATAGGTGCTATTCAAATCCAAATTAGACAAAAGTAGGTCGCATCTTAAGTTTATACACCATTTGTCCACATTTCTCTTTCCCTCTTTCCCTCTTCCCATCATTTCTTATTTCCTTTTCCCCTTTCAATTTTGGTAGGCTTCAACATAGATCTCCTGTCAAAGGAACACCAAACACAGATAATAATAGTTGATCAACTTAATGGAAAGGTAAGCAAGGAGGTAAAAGAACGTTAGTGAAGAGTCAAATGACAATCCCAAAGGTAGGTGAGCCACTACGTTTAATTATTGTAATAAAATAGAACATAAAAAAGACAGTAAAGAAAGTGGAAAGATGAGCAAAGAGATGATTATCAAATTGACTGTCAACAATTCTATGCAAGTAATAAGTATCGTTACATCGATGACGATCATGACATTGTAGAAAAAAAAAGAGTTCAAATATCTAAAAGGAAAACAAGCATTAGAAATGTATGTTTGGATATTAATACAAGTTGTAGAATGTTCTCAAGGATGTCGATTACATTTCGAATATAAATTTGATTCTTATTCCCATAGGTCAATTTCATGATACAAGTCACTAAACTCACTAGAAGCTCCAGCTAATAGTTGCATGACAAAATAGCTCTATATAGTATGTGACAAAGATAAGGCTTGTGATGGAGCCACAGCTTTCCAAGAACAAAGTTTCTATAATTAAATGATGATTTAAAAAAAAAAAACCAAAAAAAATAAAATCCTATTACGACCCAAACTTACAAAAAAAAAAAAAAAAAAAAGATAATTAACTAATAATTGTAAAATGTTAATTAATCACTAAATTGTCTAAATTAACAACTAAATAAATATTAACTCAAATATACTCATTACAAAACTTATTCTCCTCATCAACTTGCCAATAAAAGAAAACCTTCCAGACAAAGGGTATGTATAAACAGTGTGTTGCTAATATTCTCTCATCAAAAGGAAGTCGTAAGCCAATGAACTTTTCACATCCTAAGATATAGGCACGGTATAGAATGTTCTATACTTTTTGGTAGGAGAAGCAATACCTGTGGTCTTTTCAAAATTAAAATAATAATAATAATGAAAAGATACATAAAAATCGAAAGAGAAATGGGAGAATATTATTGTGTCTCTCCTTTGCTTTTGTTTTCCTCTACTATCAAAAACATCTCTCCAAAATTATCTTCTACGTGAAGATCAAAACCTTTGAAGAATCAACTCCTATTTTGACTCAAGAACACGTAAAAACGATAAAAGCAGTCTTAAGCAAAATTCAATCATGAATACTTCACTTTGCTGTGCAGGTGACATGAACGGGTTCCCCGATGCAGATATACGAGAGAAAATGTATGCAGCCAATAAGACTTGACCTATATCAAATTCATAAAAGAAAATAGATTAAAGGGAAAACAATCAATAGTTTAGCCATCCCTTAAGATAGAAGATATACCAGGATTTGGATTAATCACCTTCTCGAAATTCATACTAAAAACTCTGATAATAATAGGAGATATTATTACTAAGAATTTGGCAGAATCTTGTTATGAGTCGACAGTAAAAAGTGAATGCTATTAACTCTACCAAAGATAGATCATATACATACATGACTGAAGTTCTCCTTCAACCTTTCATTTCTATAACCCGTATGGGGAAACTGGCAGAGGGTTAGATTAGCAGCTCTCACGAATCTTCCATTTTCACTTGATATTCATCGATAGTTTGTTTCATTGCATCCAACTTCGAAATCATATATTCTAGTTTCTTGCAGCAAAGTTCATTAGTAATCCTTGAACTATAATCACATTTTTCAAATGGACGATATTCACATGCACTTTTGATTTCATCCCGCAATGTAACTTGGATATCCTGAGAGTAAAAAATGTCGCATTATTCCTCAGATATAATTCAAAGAGATTTAGGTGAAATATAGGATTGCATTGAGACACTTTTAAATGAAACATTTACTTTACTAGTGAGTGAGAAACACCTATCAGCTTCTTCCAAAAAGAGAGAGGGGGGTGCTTTCAAGATTTTTTTAAAATATTTATAACAGGTAGTCATCAATTACATAACTATTTTAACTAATTGAGACTAGAGAGTTGTGGAATATTAAACAGAAAATATATCCAGGCATACTCTTCACTTATAATTAAATATTGAAGGTTACAAAATCCTGATCATGATGCCCCATCTTTAACAATACCAAAAATAAGCATACCAACCACAGAACAATTATCTTTTTAATTATTCTCTAAATCTGTTAGGAATAGGATCCTGATTATGAGAACCAAATGGTAAAAAACTAATATCATTCAGCAAAAGTACCCCCGACTACACTCCCCAACTCCCAACCAACTCACGCTAACAAACTAACAACAAATTAACAAAGAATTATGTCACTAACAATATCCTAATATGTTCCCAGTAATACTCTTAACACATCATTCCACATTTTTCCTGGCAGGAACCATATAATAGGGAGAATACTTTTTGTAATAAAACTTTATCTAGATTCTGGACTTCTGATAGGATTAAATTTAATATAGTAAAATTCTTTAAAAACGACAATGAATGAAAATTCAAATTTTTGTACACCACTTGTTTGAATGTAAGCAACATGATAATTTCCAGTGAAGTTACATTGAAAATCTATTACATGCTTGAATTGTTAGAATAATGAAATTATACAATGAAGCCTTGCCACAAAAACAATTTTTTCTTTTTACATAAGAAACCAAGCTTTTATTGAGAAGGAATGAAGGAGCACAGGCATACCACAAAAAAAAAAAATAATAAATAAAAATAGAATTCCATGTTTCCCTTTGGGCTTCGATCTCAAAGGGTTTTTGTAATTATCCTATAGGCATTTTGTTAGTTAGAGCTCCTTGAGGGGGTTCCCTTTTTATGGGCTTAATTTTTTTTGTATGCCGTATGTTCTTTCATTTTTTCTCAATGAAAATTGTTGTTTTCATCAACAGAAAAAAAAATTGATGAATGTCTTTGGAGATGATCTTGTGTGTTCACTCTCCCATCCAAAACTTGCCAAACAAAGACTTCTACACTTTTAGGAATTTTAGCCAGCTAAGGAGAGGAGAATGCAAAGGCACCCAAACAGAGAGGAGGGGAGCAAGGAATATATGAAAAGAAGTGTTAGAAGAGAAATCCTTAAATGGCTTGGGAGCCCAAAACTTGGAATGCCTTCTCCATGATGGAACACTTAGTCAGAAACAATAGAAAGTAGGCCAACAACCTCAACTGCCTCTCCGTCGGTAAGGGAACAATGAAAACTAAGGGACAGCAGGCAGGGAAATATCAAAAGAGGGCAAGACAAAGGCGATCAAATGCATCCTCTATCTAACAAGTGATAGAGCTGAGGAAATAGAGCACAGAGGTGGTTTTCCGCACCCAAGTATCCTCCAAATTATAATTGTTAGCCCCATCCCCCATCAAACAATTAACAAACTAAGAAAACAAAGGAAAGCCTCAAACAATAATAGTCCAAGGATGTTTGCTAGAACCCTTAAACCTAAACTTGAAAGATCATTCAATTGAAGAACCGAACTTTCAAATTTACCTATAAAAGTGACTTCCCTGAAGGAACCTAACTTTCATGAAGAGAAAAAGATGAAAGAAAGTGTAGGGTCAACCAAAATAATAAAAATAAACAATTGCAACTGTTGAAAATAGTGGGCACCATTTAACCTTAGGGACGTTTTAGTAATTTACCTTCATCCTAAGTTGTATTAGGATTTCCTACCAGATTTGTGCCCTCTCCTATATGTATAATCAGAAAATAATAAAAAATATCCTATATCATGATTTTTTCTCCCTATTCTAAGGTTTTCCACGTAAAACGCTGTGTGTTCTTTTATTTTATTTTCCTCATGGTATCAGAGCATGGCGATGAAACCTTAGCCATCATCGATGAAAATCAACCAGGAGAATCACAATCATCACCAGCCAGCAACAATGGCGTCACCGCCGCCGACATAGCCACCACTGTACAGGCTGCTGTTTTCCATAGTATTTTCAGACGATGCTTCCACACCTCCTCCGACCAGCGCAACGGCCGAGTGAAGCCCAACTGGTCACTTTCCCAATTGAGCCGACAAGCCTCCAGACAGCCAGCCACACTCCCGGTCGAGCCGAGAAGCCTTCAGACAGCACCGACCCAGCCAACTGCTGATTTGATCGGGCCGAACTACCTCCACACAGCGCTGATCTAGCCATCTGCTCCAGCCCAGCCGGTTCCGTGCATCGATCTCTTCGAGCAAACCCACCTCCAACCGATCGCAGCCAAGCAATCCTATCTAGAGATGTTCACAGGGCGGGGTGAGGATTCCCCGCAGGGAATCTGCGGGGATCAGGTTCCCCACAGGGAAAATTTCCCTATTTGTTTTTTTTTAATATATTCATTTTTAGAAAATTTTGTTTATTCTCAACCAAATAAAATTATATATATTAAATGAGTTATTTCCAATAAATTTTTCATTCAAAGAAAATAGTATAAAAATTCATTATAAAAATAATACTATTATATGTGTAAAAATATAATTTAATCCTATAATTTCTAAAAGTTAAAATTTAAATATTACAATATCATAGTCAAGCTTTCAATTTAAATACTACAACATTTATGGCTTAAGGTAGCAAGTCTTAAATGTTAAAAAATTTTAAAAATGTATTAAAGTACGAAAAGGTTGAAATGAAAATTAGAAAATAACTAACCTTTTATACGACAATTTTTGTAAAAAGAATATAGATAAAATAATAAAAATAACTATTATAATCATTATAATAATAATTATTATTAAAAACTCATATTTTGTTAAGTAAATAGAATATGAGTTAATAATAATAATAATAATAATAATAAGTAATTATTATTATATAAATATAATTATATATTATATTCATCAAGGCAAGGTGGAGAACGGGGTTGGGGACGGGGACGGGGAATATAATCCCTGCATCCCATCCCTGTTTAGCCAACGGAGAAAAAATTATCCCTACTCCCTCCTCCATTCCCCGTCTAATCGAGGATTCCCCGCACCAGCCCCACGGGGTAAAATAGACATCCCTAATCCTATCCCAGTTGATCCTTCACCCATATGGGTTCTATTTCAAGAGGACTGGGCACTACAAGCCCCATGACTCTATCCCAAAGGGAGGTCCAGCGCTACACCGTTGCTGGTGGTCTGACTCTAATGGATCCGAGCAATAGTAGCTTTCCCCAGACGTGAGCAGTGGCACCAATAGTAACCAACGAAGTGGTTTTAAGGTGAAGAGTCCTCTTCACCATATCTCAGACAGCAACCCATACAGGCAGCCACCACTGACCATATGGGTTCTATTTCAAGAGGACTGGGCACTACAAGCCCCATGACTCTATCCCAAAGGGAGGTCCAGCAACAGTTCACCCATCTTCAACAATAGATAGCAGCTCTCAAAGCAACCCTTAGAACAACCACAAATATTTAGTCAACCCCAGTCCACTCAGACCCATTTTCCAACTTACCGATATATTCAGAAATTCCGGTAAATTCTTTCCCTTTGTTACCCACAGCAAATTTTTTGTCTAGTTCAATGGGAAATTCTGCAGGATTTATTACTGGGGGGAAGTTGAATGGCCAGAACTATTTCTCGTGGTCTCAGTCTATCAAGATGGCTCTTGAGGACGTCATAAATTTGGGTATTTAATGGAGGAGATACCAAAACCTAGGCATGGAAAGGAAAGGACTCGTTACTTCGGTCCGTGTTGGTGAATAGCATGGAACCACAGATAGGAAAACCCTTACTGTATACTGCAACCGCTCGAGATATTTGTGATGTTGTGCAGAAGTGATACTCAAAGAGACAAAATGCGTCACGTTTGTATACGTTACGTAAACAGGTCCATGAATGCAAACAGGGAACAATGGACGTGACATCGTATTTCAACAAGTTATCTCTCCTTTGGCAGGAGATGGATTTGTTGTTGGAAATGACCTAAACTCACATTTTGTAAATGTTGTTAATATATTCTATTTATCAATAAAAATGTAGTTGAGTTTTTTATTTAATGAATTACTATTGATATTACATCCTTCTATGAAAATCCAATAAACGAACCAATAGCTATAACATGAATACTTCAACTTTATATGGTGACATAAAAATGCAAGTATGTAACCAAAATGGTCTATAAGTATACGGATGAGATTGGGTACCTCATCCTGGTGACACTATTGGATGCGGCCTATTTTGTACACTGATACAAATGATGTGATCCAAAAATCATTCATGTAGAGACATGTGAGTGAGGGCATCCTGTGCAATGAGTTTGTATAAGACCGGACCTCGAAACAGTCACTTTTCTTTATAACAACCATCTACTATTAAAATTGACTATCTCAAACTCAATAACCAAGGATAACTCGATCTTAATCCTGAGCTAACTATGAACTGTTTATTCGAAATTATCTTTTGATCTGCATAGGTGAGAGTAGTCCAACAGCATTGCTCAATAAGCCTCCCATTTTGGGGATAAGACCAAATAGAGATAGCTGGGGACATAGCTTTGCAATATGGAATTCACTCATACCCGATTTAGGGTTAACAGGTGGGTTGTTCTCTTAAGCGCTGATGGCTTATCTTGAACAACAGGGCCCCACCCTCTCATGTAAGAGAGGGTTATGATTTATAAGTTGGACTATAAATCAATTGTTCAATGGAAGATCAGTGGAAGCTTAAGGAGCAAGATGTGTTTACAGGGGTAAAACGGTAATCTTTGACCCAACTATAAATATGAATGACCTATGAAGGACTAACTTACCAATTATGGTTAATATGGACAGAAATATATCTACAGTAAGGTGCAACTATCGAGCTATAGTGGAATGTCTTGATAGTTAACGAATAGTGATTCATTCAGTTTAAAGAGTTTAACCAATTAATTACAAGTCGTTAGAGCTCATGATTTGTAGGTCCTTAAGGTCCCTCTACTAGCTTGTAATTTGGATTAGTAAATTGAGTAATCTTATAAGATTTGAAATTAGGGTTTAAAATTTGAAATGTTCAAATTCAATTGGGGTTTCTATTTATTGTATTTGATACAATTAAAATGTTTAATTTTATCAAAACTAAACGAAATTGGAGAAACGATTAATGTTTAAAATATGATTTAAATATTAATTTAATATTTAGATATTAAATTAACAAAATTAATTAAAAAGATTTAATTAATTAGTTTTATTTAAAAATTCATTAATTGAATTAATTTTTATAAAACTAATAAATGAAATTAAATAAGTTTAATAATAAAATCATTTTTGGAAAAATCTTTCAAAAAATTGTTTTTCAAAGTGGAGATTTCCAAAATGTTGGAAATCTCCACTATATATTAAACTTCCTTATTCACATCTCCATTTTCTCCATGAAGTAGGAGTTGCCCTTCATGCAAGCCATGAATTTGTACTGTGAAAGCTCTATAAATTGGAGTGCTCAATTGAATAATGATTCATGCTTAGAAGAACTTCAAAAAGAACTCTGCAGAAACCTCCAAACCCTCTTCATATCTTAGATACATCCAGCTCAATTTTGTGTTTCTACCATACAATCCTTGCAAGAGAATAGTAGAGAAGATCTTGGTGGTTGTCTATTTGATGATTGAAGCTCTTTCATGTGAAACTCAGCTGAACTTGAAGAGGATACTTCAAAGGTATTGTGTTCAGCAAACCCTCTTCTGTAGAAGTTACTTTGAAGCATGTTTCAAACTCAAATTAAGTATGATTAGAGTGCTTATTGATTCTGTTTTTCCTCCGCTGCACTTTAATATACTCTAACATATGTGTCGTGAAGTTGTTTGGGGCTGTCCCTGTGGTGGCGTATAGTATTCAAAGATTGAGGAAACAGATCAAGTTTATGTTTTTCTTGTTGGTTTGAATTCAAAATTCGATACAATGTGTGGTCGGATATTGGGACAACGACCAATACCCTCCCTCATGGAGGTTTGCTCAGAGGTTCGCCTTGAAGAAGACAGGTCCAGTGCCATGAATAACCTCCTGATTTCTCCAATAGATTCTGCTATGTTTAATGCAAAGTCATCTATACCTGATGGTGATAAGCAAAGTAGTAAGCCTCCAAAAGTGTGTGAACACTGCAAGAAGCCGTGGCACACTAAAGATCACTATTGGAAGTTGCATGATCGACTACCGAATAGTAGACGACGTCAATCACAGGATAAGTCAAATTCAGGACGAGCACTTGTGGGTGATTCAACAAATGGCAATTCTCAACCTCGATCTCTGGTGAATAATCAGCATGATTCTGGTGCTATTAGTGTCAGTGCTATTGTCCAGTCATGTACGATTCACTCCTTTGGTCTTATTAGTATTAATGGTAGAAAGTCGTGGAATCTTGATTCAGGAGCTACGGATCACCTAACCAGCTCATCTGATCAATTTATTTCGTATTGTCCGAGTGCTAGCAATAAAAGAATTCGGATTGCAAATGGATCCTTTGCTCCTGTTGCAGGAAAAGGACATCTCTCTCCATCTGAGGGTTTGACCTTGTAAGATGTGTTACATGTCCCGAAAATATCTTGCAATTTATTGTCTATCAGTAAAATTATAAGAGACGTGGGTTTTCAAGTTGGTTTCTCACCTGATACTGTTTTATTTCAAGATCTGAGCTCAGGGACAACGATGGGTATTGCCCAACACGATAGGGGACACTATTTCCTTAATGCTGATGCTTCCTCTAGGAACAGTTATAGGGCTAGTTTTGATTCTTCTTATTCTACTTCTAAAAAAGTTTTATGTTATGGCATTTTCGTCTTGGTCATCCTAGTTTTCAATATATGAAGTATTTATTTCCTCATTTGTTTCATAATGTTGATGTTTCCTCCTTGAATTGTGATGTGTGTATTCGTGCTAAACAACGTCGAGTCTCGTTTCAATCTCAGCCTTATAAACTATCCAAACCATTCACTCTTGTCCATAGTATGTTTGGAGTCCTTCACCCATCTCCACTTCTGTTAGCAAACGTTTGTTCATGACCTTTATTGACGATCACACTCGTCTTACTTGAGTTTTTCTTCTTACCGATAAGCCTGAGGTGTCATCGATGTTCCAACAGTTCTATATCACTATGGAAACTCAGTTTAACACAAAAATTGTCATCCTTCGGAGTGACAACGGGCGGGAGTTCTTTAACAATACCTTTCGTGAATTTTTGGCATCTAAAGGAATTGTTCATCAAAGCTCTTGTGCTTACACTCTGCAACAAAATGGGGTCGCTGAACAGAAAAATCGCCAACTCGTTGAGGTTGTTTGTTCCCTCATATTTTCTATTTCCCTTTCGTCTTACTTGTGGGGGGATGTTGTCTTAATTGCAGTGCATTTGATTAATCGCATGTCTTCACGAGTTCTAAAATTTCACACTCCTCTTGAGTGTTTCAAAGAGTCGTATCAAACCACACGTCCTATGCCTGATGTTCCTCTTCGTGTGTTTAAGTGTGTTGTCTTCACATATTTATGGTCCTAATCGTACTAAATTTACCCCTCGTGCCCAAAAGTGTGTCTTTGTCGGACCATCCTCTTCATCAACGCAGATATAAGTGTTACCACCTATCATCCCGAAAGTATTTTGTTTCGATGGATGTTACCTTTCTTGAGGATCAGCCCTTCTTTCCCATTAGTCATCTTCAAGGAGAGCTAGTGAGGAGACTAATTGATCCAATTCATCGATCTCATTAGAGTCATTCGAGTCACTCCCTCAACCTATCCCGTGTGTTAATGATACTGTCCTACCTATTGAACAAGTCTCGTGGATAACATACTACAAGAAGAATCTCAGGAAGGAAATGATACCACCTGATGTTGTTTCTCGATTTCAGTCCATGAGCCGAACTCGGCATCAGTTCAAGGTACTCGTACCCCTGTCTCTAATGATATTGATGTTTGTGATATGAATGATATATGTATTGAGGATGAGAATGAAAAAATCTCTGACAGTACCAAGGAAACCATGTGCAATGCGGATGCAATTGAAAGTGACAAGTCTGAGGAAACAACCCCAAAAAGTGAAAGTGATACTGTTGCTGGTGAGGAAGAATGTGTGGAAAAAGTACCAGAGGGTGAAACCCTACAGTAGGAGGATGGATGTGGGGTTATTGATGAAAGATCAGACAGAATAAAGAGTCACGATGTCTCTCTCTATCTTCCCATTACTTTGAGGAAAGGTACTAGATCTTGCATTAAGTACCCTATGCATAGTTATCTGTCCTACCGCAATTTGTCCCCTGAGTTCAAGGCTTTTACTATAAGCCTGGATACAATAACAATACCAAACAGTATACATGTGGCAATGGAGATTCCTGAGTGGAAAGCTACAGTTGTGGAGGAAATGAGAACTCTTGAGAAAAATAATACTTGGGATCATGTTTCTCTTCCTAAAAGGCATAAGACGGTTGGATGCAAGTGGGTGTTCACTATAAAGTATAAGTCTGATGGAACTCTTGACAGATACAAGGCTAGGTTGGATGCTAAAG
Source organism: Benincasa hispida (assembly GCF_009727055.1). Taxonomy (NCBI): domain Eukaryota; kingdom Viridiplantae; phylum Streptophyta; class Magnoliopsida; order Cucurbitales; family Cucurbitaceae; genus Benincasa; species Benincasa hispida. Next base: position 23,399,703 of record NC_052356.1, read on the forward strand.
GGTTTACTCAAACCTTTGGGATAGACTACTCAGAGATTTTTTCTCCTATAACAAAGCTAAACAACGTCCGTGTTCTTCTGTCAGTGGCCGTAAACAAAGATTGGCCGCTCCATTAGCTCGATGTGAAAATGCATTCCCCAATGGTGAGTTAGAAGAAGAAGTCTACATGAGTCTCCCTCTGGGTTTTGAGGCTCGGTTTGATCACTAGGGTGTAAACTAAGAAAGTCCCTGTACGGGTTGAAACTATCTCCAAAAGCATGGTTTGATAGATTCACTACCTTTGTTAAGTCCCAAGGGTATGCTCAAGGGCACTCTGATCACACTATATTCACAAAGAGGTCGATATCAGGGAAGATTGTTATTCTTAATGTGTATGTAGATGATATTGTTTTGTCAGGGATGATGCCATTGAAATTGTCAGGCTTAAAAAGAAAATGGCTAAGTTTGAGATTAAAGACCTTGGGAGATTAAGGTATTTTCTAGGAATGGAAGTAGCATGGTCAAGAGAAGGGATTTCATTTTCTCAACAAAAATATACACTTGATTTACTAAAGAAACAGGTATGCCTGGATGTAAGCCCGTGGATACTCCTGTAGAATTTAACACTAAGCTTAGTGATTCTGTTGACAAAGTTCTTGTCAATAAAGAAAGATACCAGCGTCTTGTAAGGAAATTGATCTATCTGTCAATAAAGAAAGATACTAGACCAGATATATCTTACGGTGTCAGTGTGGTGAGTCAATTTATGCAAGCACCTTACGAGGAGCATATGAAGGTGGAACAAATTCTAAGATACTTAAAAACTACTCCTGGTAAGGGTCTGATGTTCAGAAGGACCGAAAAAATATGTATTGAAGCTTACATTGACTCTGATTGGGCAGGCTCTATTGTAGACAGAAAGTCGACACTTAGGTACTGCACCTTTGTGTGGGGTAATCTTGTCACCTGGAGAAGTAAGAAACAAGGGGTGGTTGCTAGAAGCAGTGCTGAAGTAGAATACAAAGCTATAAATTTGGGAATATGTGAAGAAATCTAGTTGAAGAAAGTTCTGTCAGATCTCCATCAAGATAGTGATTATCCCATGAAGCTCTATTGTGACAACAAAGCAGCAATTAGCATAGTCCAGTTCAACATGACAAGACAAAACACGTGGAAATGGATAGACATTCCATCAAAGAAAAACTAGACAGTCGCAATATTTGTATTCCGTACATTCCTTCTGGTCAACAGGTCACAGGTATTCTCACAAAAGGATTACTCAGGCAAAGCTTTGATTTTTGTGTTAGTGGTGTAAATAACAGAACTTCAGTTTGTAAGTTTTTATTGTTAGTTTTCAGTTGTAAAAACAGAAGCTATATTATGTTAATTTTGTAATTCAGTTGTAAAAAACAAAAGCTATATTCTGTTTTCCCCTCTATAAATAAAGCTTTCCTCTCTTCATTTGATAAAGATCTCACTTTCATTCAAAATCAGACTTTTGGTATTACACCAAATACCATCAGAGCTCCAAGAATCCTTGGACTGATGGTCAAAAGAAGAGCAGCCCATCCGAATGGAGGAGATGCTCGTAAGCAAGATCAAGAGGTGGAAGAAACCCCCACCCTCTCTCCAAGATCTACAACACGACGCTTGCTATCCGTCAAGAACTCTTTGGAGGGAATTCATGGCACTTTATTGAGTCTCCAAGAAAGTATGGAAACTCTTACTCGAAGGGTTGAAATGTGGGCAGCCACACCTCAAAATCGGGGGAATGATCAACCATTCATTCAAGAATGGGGAAGAAGAGGTAGACGTGGTGCTGGACAGCCAAGAAAGTTTCAGCAAGAAATTCATCAAGAAAGACCTCCAAGAATGCATAGACAGCCCTAAGAAAGATATCAAGAAAACCAAGAATGGAACTCATCTAGTGAATATGATCAAGAAAAAGAGTTTTTTGCGCCAAGAAGAGAAAGAGGAAAGAGATTTGAAATGAGAAGTAACTCGAATGACTACAAAATGAAGATCGACTTGCCAATATACAATGGGAAGTGTGACATTTAGGTATTTCTTGATTAGATAAAAAATATGAAAAGCTTCTTCACCTACATGAACACTCCCGAGCACAAAAAAGTGCATCTAGTTGCCTTAAAGTTGAAAGTCGGTGCATCAACTTGGTGGGGACCAATAGAAGTCAATCAGAGGAGAAATGGTAAACGACCAATTCATTCGTGGGAAAAGATGAAAAGATTGTTGAAAGAACGATTCCTCCCTCCTAACTATGAGCAAACATTGTACAACCAATACCAAAATTGTAGGCAGGGAATGGTCGGTGGCTGATTATATTGAAGAATTCCACCAACTGTGAGCAAGAATGAACTTGATGGAGAACGAACAACATTTGGTTGCAAGATTTGTTGAAGGCCTACGCATGGACATCAAAGAAAAGGTAAAACTACAACCTTTTCACTTATTATCTGAGGCCATTTCCTTTGCTGAAGCAGTTGAAGAAGTGAATGAAATTCGCTCCAAGAATTCATCAAGAAGAACCGCATGGGAAGCCTCCACAAGTAGGAAGGTGAATGCTGCAAATAAAACATCCGACCTACCAAATCCTCCACCTTTTACCAAAGGGAAAGAGAGAAAATTTAGAAGGGGCCGAGGAGAAGAAGACAAAGGCAGTTCTCAAGAAAAAAACTCAAAATCCTTACCATAGGCCCTCTTTGGGCAAGTATTTTCAATGCGGCCAAGCTGGTCATCCATCCAATGTGTACCCTCAGCGAAAAACAGTAGCTTACATGGAGGAAGAAGAAGAAATGTTGACTGAAAACAGTGAAGAAAATGAAGAGGAGGCTGAATTTATTGAACCAGATGATGGAGATAGATTGTCTTGTGTTGGATGTTAATCGCTCCTAAAGAAGATTTTAAGCCCTAAAGGCATTGTCTCTTCAAAACAAGGTGTACAATCAACAATAAAGTGTGCAATGTCATTATAAACAGTGGAAGTAGTGAGAATTTTGTCTCCAAAAAGCTAGTGGAAGCCTTAAATCTTAAGGTAGAAGCTCATCCAAACCATTACATGATAGGTTGGGTGAAAAAAGGCGGCAAAGCACAAGTAAGTGAAATTTGCATCATCCCTCTTTCAATCGGTAGTAGCTATAAAGACCAAACAGTGTGCGATGTGTTAGACATGGATATATGTCATATTCTTTTGGGAAGACCTTGGCAATTTAACACTCGAATCTTGCATAAGGGGAGAGAAAATACTTACGAATTTCAGTGGATGGGTAAGAAAGTGGTACTACTTCCACTAAACAAGAAGAATGATGTGGGTGTAAAAGTAAAAAACAGAAGGTTGCAGTCACTTGTTTATTACAATCAATGGCAAAACATTGATGAAAGAAAGGGAGGCTGACATCCTCGGACTTGTTGTTGCTGAAAAGTCCGAGGATACACAAAAAGATGGAGTCCCACCAGAAGTACAAAAGTTGTTCGATGAATTTCCTCTCCTAAGAGAGGAACCCGAGGGGCTGCCCCCCTTGCGAAATATACAACACCACATTGATCTAGTTCCGAGAGCTACCTTACCGAATTTACCTCACTACAGGATGAATTTGAAGAAGTACAAAATTCTCCACCAACATATCGAAGAATTGTTGTCAAAAGGACACATTAAACCAAGCTTAAGTTCGTGTGCAGTACCAACTCTACTCACGCCCAAAAAAGATGGCAGTTGGAGAATGTGCGTGGATAGTAGAGCCATCAATCGAATCACGGTGAAATATCGTTTTCCAATTCCTTGATTTGTTCGATCAACTTGGAGGAGCCTTAATCTTTTCAAAGGTGGATTTGAAGAGTGGATACCACCAAATATGAATTAGGCCGGGAGATGAGTGGAAAACGGCCTTTAAGACTAACGAAGGCTTGTCATGCCATTCGACTTATCAAATGCTCCGAACACTTTCATGGGACTTATGAATCAAGTACTTCATCTTTTCCTTAACAAATTTATGGTAGTATATTTTGACGATATTTTGGTTTATAGCAGGAACCTTGAAAAACATTTACAAAATCTTCATAGCTTATTTCAAGCTTTGACAACCGACAAGTTGTACGTCAACCACAAAAAATGCCACTTTCTTATGAAGGAGATTGCTTTCCTTGGCTTCCTAATTGGCCAAAATCAAATCAAAGTTGATCCAAAGAAGATTGGAGCAATCACTCAATGGATAACTCCATCAACAATAAAAGATATCCAAGCCTTCCTCGGGTTAGCATCATTTTACAAGAAGTTTATTAAAGACTTCAGCTCCATTGCAGCACCGATTACTGATTGTTGAAGAAAGGCAGCAGAAGTTGAGCACAAGCCTTGTTTTGAAATTACTAGATTTTTCAGCCCTATTTGAAGTAGCAGTGGATGCTTGTGGAGTAGGAATTAGTGGTGTTTTGTCTCAACGAGGACACCCAATTGAATACTTCAGCGAAAAGCTTAGTAACTCAAGAAAAACTTGGAGTACCTATGAGCAGGAGTTGTATGCTCTTGTTAGAGCCCTTAAACAGTGGGAACATTATCTACTTTCCAAGAAGTACCTCTTATTAACAGATAATTTCTCATTAAAATACTTACAATCTCAGAAGAACATAAGCCATATGCATGCAAGGTAGATCTCTTTCAAACAAAGGTTTGACTTTGTCATTAAACACCAATCGAGTAAAGAAAATGAAGTGGCTGATGCCCTAAGCCGAAAAGGTCTAATTCTTACTACTTTAGCCACGAAAGTAACGGTTTTCTCCCACCTTCTAGAACTATATGAGAATGACAAAGATTTCGCAGACATTTGGTACAAATATACTCACTATTTGAATGTTGAAAACTTCCATATTATGAATGGCTTCCTATTCAAAGGAGAACAACTATGTATCCCTCACACTTCTCTCCGAGAAGCCCTCCTAAAAGAAGCTCACTCTGGAGGTTTAGCAGAGCACTTTGGCCAAGTCAAAACGTTTGAATTAGTACCCAAAGGATTCTATTGGCCACAACTTCGAAAGGATGTTAATAATTTGTCAAAAGATGCGCCATTTGTTAGAAAGCCAAAGGAACTTCTACAAATGTCGGATTATATACTCCATTACCGATCCCCACAACTATTTGGGAAGACCTATATGTTGATTTTGTTCTTGGTCTACCTAAAACACAAAAGATATGATGCAGTCACGGTGGTTGTGGATCGTTTCAGCAAAATGGCCCATTTTCTAGCATGCAAAAAAACAAATGATGCAATCTATATTGCTAACCTCTTCTTCAGAGAGGAGGTTCAACTTCATGGAATACCAAAATCAAATGTCTCAAATAGAGACGTGAAATTCTTAAGTCATTTTTGGCCTACTATATGGACGAAGTTTGACACTAGTTTGAAATTCAGCACCACTTCACATCCGCAAACTGAGGCCAGACTGAAGTAACCAATAGAACTTTGGGAAATCTCATACGATGTTTAAGTGGTTCACGACCAAAGCAATGGGATTTATCCCTTGCTCAAGCGAAGTTTGCTTTCAATAACATGAAAAACAGATCAACAGGAAGATGCCCCTTCGAAGTAGTATATACTCAACCTCCTAGACTCACATTTGATCTTGACAATTTACCTTCTTCTATGGATATCGGTCTTGAAGCTGAAAGTATGATTGAAAAAATAGAATAATTGCACTGAGAAGTTCAAGACCATTTAAAGAAGACCACACAATCTTACAAAGAAACTAAAGACAAGTCACGAAGAGAGGTCAATTTTAAAGAAGGAGACCTTGTAATGATCTACCTACTTAAGACAAGGTTCCCAATTGGAACTTACAACAAGCTGAAAGTTAGACAAATGGGGCCTTTTAAAGTCCTACAAAGACATGGTTCGAATGCTTATCGCATTGAGCTACCGATTGACCTTCACATCAATCCAGTTTCCAATGTAGCATATTTGAAACCCTACTTTGCTCCTGATGATTTCCAGTTAGCTTCGTAATAAACATCGAGGACGAATCTAAATTTTAGGGGGGTGGAATATGGTGTAAATAACAGAACTTTAGTTTGTAAGTTTTTATTGTTAGTTTTCAGTTGTAAAAACAGAAGCTATATTCTATTAGTTTTGTAATTCAATTGTAAAAAATATAAGCTATATTATGTTTTCCCCTCTATAAATAAAGTTTTCCTCTCCTCATTTGAGAGAGATCAATTTCATTCAAAATCAGACTTTTGGTATTATACCAGTTAGCAAGTTGAGTCTTATTGATATCTATGTCCCAACTTGAGGGGGAGTGTTGAAAATAGAGGACTTTACCATTTAACCCTAGGGACATTTTAGTAATTTACCTTCGTCCTAAATTGTATTAGGGTTTCCTACCAGTCTATTTATATCGTGCCCTCTCCTATACGTATGATCAAAAAATAATAAAAAGTATTCTGTATCATGGTTTTTTCTCCCTGTTCTAGAGTTTTCCACGTAAAACGTTGTGTGTTCCTTTCTTCTTTTATTTTCATCAGCAACCAAGAGAAAAAGTTGGACATACAAAAGTGACAGTGCAGAAGGAACCCAACAAATAAGTACTAAAGTCATTAAACACAGATGCCCAACGTGAGGCAATAAACCTATGTAAACAGTGGGCTCACTTTGATGAATTGCATGAACTCACTGCAATGATTGTTGACAAATTCCTTTCTTGGACCAGCAGGGTTGGCAAGCTCTTCCATGACTCCTCCTGCTAGCTCCAAAACCCTCACAATTCTCTGCAGGAATGAAGCACAAAAGTTGGCCAAAAAGAATATCGTGCTACAATAAAGACCATGCAAATAACTAGAAACAAACAGTTTATGATATGGAAAGTAATTCCAACCTTCTCCACATTTTGAAGGCGTTGCAACGAAGTATTCTGGGTCGGCAGATCCATCAAGAGCTGTGCTGGCTGTGATAAATCACACAGCAACAAAGAATTTAAACAAACTAATCTGTAACAAAATTAAATTTAAAAATTAAGTAAATAAAGCTAAAATAGTGTCCTAATAAATAATAATTGTTAACATCTCAATTTATAAAACTTAAGCCATTGACACCCAAAATGAAATTATTTACATAAAAACAACATTCTTTGAATGTTTTAGCATATCAGTTAACCTCATAAATTTTGCCTCATTCAATTTTAAAACATCTTATTTTTATCTATTCATTTTTTTGACAAGAAACAATTTCTTTGATAAATGAAATATCCAGAGAGTACAAAATACAAGTGAGGAGATACAAGATGAATCAAACGGGTAAACCCATCTAAAAAGATACAGCAGAAACCAAGGGCCAACAAAAGAAGAGAAACAAAAAGATGTGTGGTGGATTGATGCTGCAGAAAGCCTTCATATCGAAAGGGACAAACTAAATGAACCAACAATCCAATGCACATCAAACCATGGCAACCTAAAAGCAAATGGAAAACTAAACGGATACGACACCAGTCAAACAAACGGCAACATAAACACATTTGTTGATGAAAAGGAGAAAAGGAAAGCCAGAAGTTGGACAGGAGAAACATAGAGCAATGAAAAGTTCATGCTGATAATGATCCTTCTAAGCAAAGATGATGTTTTTTCTTGTAAGAGAGCGAGCATTCCAAGTTTTGGATTTCTCGAATGCACTTCCTTTGTTCACCATTTTCTTGTTGATTTTCTTTGTCCTAGCAGGAATAGCTATTATACAAGGGCTTTTTTCTGAACCAAGGTGCCAATGCATTTATGTGAGGCCCAACTCATCTGTTGGTGGAGGAATGAAATCATACCATTGTACTTCTAGTTCTAGAGGCTCATAAGAGGATGGATGAGGAGAGCCCGATGGAGTTGGGTTAGGGCTTGTTAGGTAATCTTCCGTTTCAATATTGGATGGCAAATCCACAATGGCAGTGGTGCAATGGAATGCTTTACACCAGGGCAAAATGTTTTGTCTTAAGATGATTGACCGTCGATTGGGATGTTATGGGCTTGTTGCTTTTCAATGGAAAAGATGAGGATGGGGGAAGAGAGGCTCTGGTGAAGGACGAAGGAAGAGTTTAAGTGTGGATATGTTTTTGCTTGAGAGAGGGGAGGGATGTGTTTTTGCTTTCATGAACAGCCTGTTTGGTTGCTTTTTGGGCTGACAAATTGATAGATGGGACGAGGGAATTAAGTAGAAATAGGAACAGCAGGTGGGAGGGAAAAGGTAGTGTCCTTTTTAGCCAAAATGTGTTGTTTTTTGGTGGGAAAATTGTATCGATCCGAGCTTAGGAAGGGCACATGAATGAAACGAGATCACATTCGAATGAGAGGGATCCTGAAGACATGAAAATATGGGTGAGAAAGACTTAAAAGAATTGAAAGTTACTACATATACCAACAAAGTACACCTTCCTTTTCGGTGGCTCAATCACAGGAACTTCAAAATTCAACATGCTTGGCTTGGAACAAACCTATGTTGGGTGACCTCCTGAGAATTTTCCTAGGATGCATGTGAATGGGGACAAAACATTCTAAAAGGACCAGTGTTGGTTTGTGGGGACAACTTTCACTCTTAAAGTATTCAAGACAAGTAAGGATGATGTAACCACGTCGCAGGGGATGCTGGGAAATGTCAGAGCCATCAGGTGCCAAATCCGAAATTCAAATCCTGGTTTGAATCATGGGCACGGGGCGTTACATATGGTATCAGGGCGGAATTTCTCCCAACAAGATGTGGTTTGGGGACGAATCAAGCGGAAGCTGGTGGGCATGTAATAGCCCGAGTTTAGGAGGGGCACATAAATGAGCCGAGATCACATCCGAATGAGAAGGATCCTGAGGACATGAAAGTATGGTTGAGAAAGACTTAAAAAAATTAAAAGTTACTACCCATACCAACAAAGTGCACCTTCCTTTTTGATGGTTCAATCATAGGAATATCAAAGTTAAGCATGCTTAGCTTGGAACAATCCTATGTTGGGGGACCTTGTGGGAATTTTCCTAGGATGGATGGGAGTGAGGACAAAGCATGCTGAAAGGACCAGTGTTGGTTTAAAGGGACAACTTTCACTCTTAGAAGCATTCAAGACAAGTAAGGATGACGTAACCAGGTCAGAGAAGACGTAGAGGAATGTCAGGGCCATCAAGTGTCAAATCCAGATTCCAAATCCTAGTCCTGGGGCATTACACGAGGAGACTTCACTATTTTTTATCTCCAACCAAGGGTGAACCATACCCAGTGTCTTCACCAGTGGAAAAGATGTTGAATCCTTAGGAGTTTTCCCATGAACAATAACATATCCTATGTGAAAGTTCGGAATAAAAAAAAAGGGATCAATATGCACTACCAATGATAAAGATGAAAAGGAAGGGAATTGGATAATTGCTAGTAGGAAGCCATGCTGATTCATTTTCACCTCTAAACACACCTCCATCATGTCCATTCTAGCCAAAGTCTTCTTTGAAGTTTCAATGTAACCTCCACAAAGATCTCAGTATGCTTGATGTCGAGTGACCATTGGTGAATGGGTAACTAACGAATTTTTAACCAACCTCCATAAAATGGTACCTTCAAATCACTCTAATAAGTTGATACTCCATTGTTCAAACTTTAATATAAATTTTCCAACTTTGATCCAACCTTTGATGTTGCAAAGAGTTTTGTTCTTTGTTCTCCACTGCAAGGATAGCTTTGTTCGGTTGTAAGGGGCTAATTGATCCAAAGTAGGTGACCTCTTTTCATATAGCGGTGAGAATGTCAAACCAATCATCGTGACGGTTTTTTTGGTATAAAATGATGGATTTTCGGGGTAGAAGGTCGCGAGCTCATGAGAGGAGGGAGGAGGAACCTTCTTAATGGCCTTTGTTGGAGAGGAAGAAGGTTGGTCAATTGTAGCCAAAGGGCTTTCTTTTAAAGCTTCCAAGTGTGAAACCTTGGTAATATTGGTAGGAGGACTGGAGGAGATTGATTGGTGTCTTGAATAAGAAAGATGAAGAATTCCATTCTTTTTCCTTTCTTTTCCCACAGATGATTTTACTTAGGCCTCCATAATGCCAAGCTTAACAACTTCTGCACAACGTCCTTTTTGGTTGGTGATCTTTTCTACCCATAAATCATATTCATCAAGATGGCTTTTCTAGAAGAACTTTTGGTTGAGGTGAGCATTGATCAGTGCAACGAAACATGAGACTAGCCAAGAGCGGGACTTTATCATCAAAGATAGAGTGAAAGATCGATCTTTCCAAGCCTCGGTGATGTGCAATCCATGAAATAAATCAACGGTGAAGGACTTGTTGTCGATGGAGGACGGAAGGGGAGAGAAAAAATGCAGGGACATGCCGTTGATCAAAACAGTGTTAAAGAAGGTGAGGGGGAAGGGGATGTGCGGAGAGAAATCCATTAGAGAGAGAAAGTAGAGAGATCTCTCATCTTAAACTTAAATTATTGAAATAATGAATTACAGTTCAAATTTCCATGACTGGCAGTATTTCCTAATCAGATGAATTCAAACAAAATTATGGAACGAATACCAAATTCTGAGCCACAACCAATCAAAGGTTTAGTAAGGGATTGAACATCTGATAAGATAAAATTCATTGATATTGTATATATAAGTGGCTAAAAGTGGAGAATCTTCTAAGTCCCTTTTAACCCCTCCATCTTTTAAAATACGCTTATTTTGCCTTGAACATTTTCCATAACTTTTTACATCAAGGTACATGAAGTACAAAGCATGTAGACGACCAAAAATGGCTCTTATTTCAAGTAAATTCGTAGTATGAGTGATTATTGTCTTCTCCCCAAAAATAAAATAACTTCTACAAGCTAGGGATTATAAGAGAATTGAATAATACAAATACAATGTATTGCTTGGAATGATTCTCTGATAAATAAAGAAGAAGGTAGTTGCTGGAAATTCATAGGGGCAGAAACAGAGCAATTTCCAGCAGAGACGAAAGAGATATACAGATGATTAAATCCCAAATTGACTATATGCAGAGGGTAGATCACGTAAGTTCGAAATAATCCTGCAAGGCTGTTGTTTTCCGTTGCTATTCGGCTTTTGTTATATTATATGTACCCTAATGTCTGCGGTGGTATCGATTTAAATCCTAAATTTTCTTTAACTATATTAATTAGTGGGCATCCAAGATCCGAAAAGAAAAGATCAACAAAGCCCCAAAATTCTTACCCAAAACAAAATTTGACGAGATCTGACGGAAATCCGGCGTCGTCTGAGCGAAACCCACGAATGGTGCGGACGATTGGCTGGTCGGACGAAGCTCCTTTGGGCGTGAAGACTGGCGTTCGAACGCTGACCGCCGGACAGAGGCGCGCTGGCCCGGTCGATCGTCGGACGGCGCTCCTGCTACTGGTAAGTGGCCGGCGTGAAGGCTGAGAACGGAAGCCGACGCGAAGAGAGAGATCGGCGGGTACGACGGATGGCGGTGGACTCCGGCGTTCGTGCGGCTGCTGGAACGGCGGCTGACAACTTTCGGGCGGCACTAAGGACTGTCGAGTGAAATCCTCCTATCTCTAAATATATTTAAATAAAAATAAGTTAAACTTTAATTGGAATTTTAGTTTAATACATATACATATTCTCTTTTCATTTTACTCTCAAATAAGATTTTCTCTAAAAACTTGTCCCTACGTCAATTATAATTAATCATTTTATTAACTTGACATTTAAAATCATCTACATACGTGTCAAAATTTCATGCATGAACGATTTTAAAATGTAATCCTAATAAATTGATTTATTTAAAATAATTTAAAATTTTAAACATTTAAAACAATATTTTTATTTATTTTTTTATTTCTTGAAGAAACAAAAGTACACACAAACTTACATACATCAAAGGATAATAACAAAACAAACCACTAAGGTCAAGGAGAAAGGAAAAAAGAATAAGCACTATTTACAAAAATTTAGAGTTCAAACTGATGTAATTATTAATTCATGGTTTAAATTGATACAATTCACGCTCATCCTTTGAAGCACTCAAAGATTTGGATTGAAAATGAACCACCATGAGTGACCATATATGTCTGCAAGTATATTCAAACCTCTTAGTTTATCTTTGGTTTATTATGGTTTTAATTTATATACTAAAAGTGTTGGTACAACACTCAAAATTTCGGAATGTAAATTGAAAACTATCTTAATTAGTTTCAAAAGAACAATATGAATAAAAGAAATGTAAAGTTAATAATGTCACAGGAAAGATCCACTTTGTTACATGGATAACACAAAAGTTTCATTAATACTCTTGAACTTTAAGAACGGGTTCAAAAATATGGTTACCATTATTGTTTAAAAAATACCTCTTAATTTTTAAAAGTTTCCTTAATACCCTTAAAAAAAAAAGATTAAAAATACATTTACCATTAGCATAGAGATGGAAATTGTTAGTACCTCATTTCAAAAAAAATATTATTAAAGTATCAAAAGTTACATTAATATCCTAACCTCGTCGAAACATTTAGTTGATTGAAGGGGTAGTTTGTGACCATTAATTACTACCTTTAAACTTGTGGCCATTTTAATATTACAATTTGAAATATGTGTTTAGAAATATTGTAACTGTTTGATCGTTACAATATAATGTTTTAATTGTTGGTTTTTTTTTGTCATTAATCTCAAATTAATTAATTAATATTTTGATGATAACAAACATGCTCTTATTCACTAATAATTTTAGTGTTTTAAAGTATCCATTGCAGCTCAAGACAATGATTCAAACACAATTTGAACCACTCAAATCGGAACTCAAATGAAAAAAATATAGCCGAAACAAGCTTAACAAAAAAAAATCTCGAGTGGATGACGTGGCAGTTTTATTTATAACCAATTGAAAAGTGTCATTTAGAGCAATGGAGGGGTGACATATGGTAGACTTTTGATTTTTGGATTGGTTTTAAAATAAATAATTTTAATATTACTTTATATTTGTGTCTAACGTCTAGATGATTAAAAAAGAAAAAATATCCATCATTGATTTTTCTTTTTATGATAGCATAAACTAACATGCAGCGGAAGAAATCACAATCAATAAGCACTCTAATTACATTTAATTTGAGTTCTAAAAGCATGCAAAACATTTCTCTACTAAATTAGGTTTCAAGAACACAATTACCTTTGATAAAAACTTTGATTCTTGCTCCTCTTCGTCAATTTGATCTCCAAAACTTCAGTGAACCACCACAAAGAACTTCTTTACTATCTTCTAACTTGGATTTGAAAAGTGGAACTCATAATTGGAGCCAATTATATGAAAGGTTGAAGGGGGTTTGAGAGATGGAGAGAGGGATTTTGAATTCCAGCCGCATGAAATGATCAAAGCTGAAATTATTTATAAACTTTATTCATGCAAAACATTTACTTAGTTGCTAATTGACACTTCAATTAGTACTAAGTAAGTGAAAATGTGGCTGATTTGGGTGTAGCCACTCCAATGGAAGGAAAAACTTAAAAAATTCCACATTAAGTGGAATTTTTATTTTTTTCAATTTCCATTTTTTTTTATTTCCATTTAATTTTCAGTAAAATTATATATATTGTAAATTCAAATCTGAATTTGAATTTCAATAAATGAATAATAATTTATTTATTTAAATAACTAATCAAATTAATTTAATTAAATAAATAAATAATAATTTAATATCAAATATTAAATTAATCAAACATCTAATTAGACATGAATTCTATTCATATAATTTAAAATTTAAATCAACATAAATATTTTAAACTCTCCAATTTTGTTCAATTTTCACAAAATTAAACATTATAATCCTAATTGAATTTGAACATTTCAGATCCCCTCAACTCACTAATCCAAGATATAATTTTATGAGCTAGTAGAGGGACCTTATGGACGTACAGATCATGCGCTCCAATGATTTGAGATTAATTGGCTAAACTCTTTAGATCAAATTAATCAATATTTGTTAACTACCGAGACACACCACTATAACTTTATAGTTGCACTCTCCTCACTATAGATATATTTCTGTCAATTTTAATCATAGTCAGTATGTCGATTCTTCACATGTTGTGCGTATTTGCAACTGGGTCAAAATTATTGTTTTAACCCTATAAATAACGATGGAATGAACACATGGGTAGCGGAAGAAAAATAGATCTAAAGTACTTTAATTAGATTAATTATAAAGATAAGCATGCAAGCAATAATACAAGAAAAAAGGGAAAAGAGTACAACCTTTGTAGTCTTTGAATCTTCTCCAAATCAGCTCCAATCTCTCCACGAACAGTTCGTAGACCACTACGAGAGTCTTCCCTACTATTCTCCGGCCTTAGAACAGGATGGTGGGATCCGGTGAGTGACTAATTTGGAGAGGAAAAATCTAAAACTTTGAGAGAAAAATGGATGAGATTATCACATAATCTCATCTAAACCCACTATGGCCAAAAGTTCTTCAAAAGCATTAAACACTCCCTTTTAAAGGCCATTACATGCAAACATTCAACTTTGAGTTTGATGAGAATTTGACAAAAAAAATCCACTAACTCAAAAAGTGGGATTTAGTGGGACAAGTGTCTTCAAATGAATACAACACTTGGGCCATGTAAAAGTTGGCATTTCCTACTCACAAATGTTGGATCTTTCCGCTAACGTGGTCAAAGTTTGATTCTCAAAGTCTTGTCAATAAATTTGGCTTTTTGACTTTCAAAAATCAATAGTCAACAATTTGACTTCCATTGCATTTTTTACCTAGTCAACAAATTGACTTTTAATGCAGTTTTGACCAAATCCATTTAATTTCAAAATTTATTCTAATAATCAATTTTAAAATTAAATTAATATTAAATAATTAATTAAATAATTTGATTAATTTAATTTAATATTAAATCTAACACTTATCCCAATTTATATGAGGTTATAGGTATTGCTAAAAAGATTATGGAATCTCTACGAGGGATGTTTGGACAACTGTCCTTCTCCCTAAGGCATGATGCTATTAAGTACGTTTACAACTGTCGCATGAAAGAGGGGGCCTTTATTCGTGAACATGTCCTGGACATGATGGTCCACTTCAACGTAGTGGAAGTAAATGAAGTTGTCGTTGACAAGAGAAGTCAAGTTGGTTTTATTCTAGAATCTCTTTCGAAGAGTTTTCTACAGTTCTGTATGAACGCACTTATGAATAAATTGAATACAACTTGACTACTCTTCTGAATGAGCTACAGGCTTACCAAACCATGATGAGAGCTAAAGGACTGAAACCGGAAGTACACATTACTACTGCTAAAAAGAGAGGATCGTTCTCCAAAAAGCCTGATGTTGCTTCCTCTTCACATAATAAAGGTATTCCTGTTAAGAAGAGCAAGGGAAAGGGAAGAAGAAAATCGCTGGGAAAAAAATGCAAGGCTAATGCTGCAGACAAAGGAATGTGTTTCCACTGCAACGAGGAAGAGCACTGGAAGAGGAACTGCCCTCAGTACCTTGCTGAGAAGAGCAGAGAAAACAAAACAGGAAAACTAGTTCCTAAAGATTGCTAGTTGTCCTTAGATTGAACAGTGGGAGATGTTGTTTTTATTATCATGTAAAGAAAAAATTGTATATATTTAGTTGTAAATGAAATGTTCATTTTCGAAAATTATGTTTGTTCTATCACATAGCAACTTCTGTTAAAGAACCAACCTAGTTAAAAGTCATTTAAACCGGTTAGAGTTCAATTAAGGTAAGTAGTTATTTAACCTAAGTGATAAGTTTAGAACACTTGAAAATTTTCGAGTGTACAAAACTTGTTAGGTAAAATAAAACCAAAATACTTCGATTGGATCAAAGTATAGAAAATTTAATATTTCTAGGTCTATTTGATAGAACTTGATATCCAGTGAAAAACTTTCTAATTACCTTCAATTGGTTTCTCAACATCATTGGAATGTTATTCCAGATCACTTTGTATAATCTGTTTCCAGAAAACATGCATAAATCAGTAAAGAGTTATTGAATTAACACTATAAACAAGAGTTGTTTAAAATAAGTCAGATGTATCTTACTCAAAGAGTTGAGAGTACCTCAATGTAGTGGGAGGAAAGTATGACTTCCTAGCCGTTGTTGAGAAACAAGTGTTGTGAAAATAAGATGCATTCCCCATATAGTTTAATAAGAAGTCTATTGTACACTATATAGTTTAATAAGAAGTCTATTGTACACTAACATGTTTACAACGATTCTCTCAGCTAAAGTGTTTAAGAATCACCTAGTAAGACTAAGAATACCATGTTAATAACCTAGGGCAAATAGAAGAAAATTGGGTATGGGATACCAGCGTAAACCAGGAGTATATGATGCACTAGTTTATTGTATTTCTCTGTAAAACTCATAAAGTCAGTTTTATATATTAGGATATATAAGTTACCACTGGGATTTTAGTCCAAGTAGGAGTTTGTTGGGTTTTATGTCCTAAACTCGTGGTTTGTAAACAATAAAACTTATTCTAAAAATTCAATAAGTTGTTATTGAATATATGTACTACTTATTTCGTTGTTCAAAAATCCAATAAACTAAAAGACCCATGACCATTATGTGATTGCTTGAACTTTATGTGGAGACATAAAAGTGGATCAGGTTCGAGAAAATAGTCAAAATGGTCTATAGTATATGAATGAGGTTGGTGCCTTATTTTGGTAACACTATCGGATGCGGCCCACTCTGTAGTTGTTACAAATAGTTGTAAAGTGCTACAGACGATGTGATCCTAATTCGTACGTATTAGGACATAAAGAGTGGGGGCGTCCTGTGCAATGGGTTTGTACAAGATCGGACCACGAAATCAGTCACTCTTACTTTATAACGATGTTTACTGTTTAAGATTGACTATTTCAAAGCAATGACCTAGGTAACTTGACCTTAATCCTGTACTAACTATGAACTCCTGTTTATTCGAGATTATTCTTAGATTTGCATAGGCAAGGGTTGACTTAATAGCGTCGGCTCAATAAACTTCTATTTCAGGGATAAGACCGAGTAGATAACTGGGGACATAGGGTGCAAGATGGAACTCACTTCTACCCGCTTTCAGGGATAGTAGAGAATTCGTTCCCTTAAGTGATGACTTGGGGTCTTGAACAAGAGGCCCCACCCTCTCATTGGCCCGAGAGAGACTCGGTTTTTTATCTGATCACAAACCACTTGTTCATTAGAGGATCAGTGGAACTTAAGGAATAAGAGGTAATCTCGGGGGTAAAACAAAAATTTGATCTAGTCGTTATTACGAACAATCTTTAAAGGGTTAACTTACTAATCATGGTTATATCAAGTGGGCATAATATATCTACAGTGAGGGGAGTGCAACTAGTGACTTTAGTGAAGTGACTCATTAGTTAACGAATGAGGGTTAATTCGGTGTAAAGAGTTTAGCCAATTAATCTCAGATCGTTGGAGCCCATGATCTATAGGTTTACAAGGTCCCCTACTAGCTCGTAAATGGATTAGTCTTAGAGTAGCGTGATAAGTTAATTTGCAACGTTCAAATTAGAATTAAGGGAGATATAATTACACGTTTAATTTTGAAATTAAATAAAATTAAAGAATCAATTAATATTTAAATATGATTTAAATATTAGATTCATGAAGGTGGAATTTGTGTAAAATTAATTTAATATTTGATATTAAATTAATTATAATTAATTAAATTATTTAATTAATTATTTACTATTAATTTTATTAGAAAATTAATTTTGTAACATTAATAGTAATTTCAAATTTTTGAAATCAAAATTGATTTTGGAAGTCAATTTGTAAATTAGAAAATTAGAAAACACAAATTTGAGAAAAGTTTAATTTCTCCACTACATTCACCAAGTAGCTCACTCAAAGTCCACTTGATTTTGCTTCAATCTTCCAAGCATGAACTGCATCTCATGCAGTCTTCTTATTTGCATGAATGTCCTGTAATAAATAGAGAAGATGGAAATGAAAATCGAGCATGCATGAGCTGATGAACATGCTGAAGTTTTGTTGAAAATTCGTAAGGTTGAAAAAGTGTTCTTCAAGTTGTATTGGTGAGCTTCTTCTCCAAATTCCGTTCATTCAAGCTTATTTTGAGTCACACAACTCAATCTAAAGCTCCAAGAAAATATTAGGGAAGATCTTAAGGTGGTTCAAAACAAGATTTGAAGAAGATTTGCAGCTAAATTCGAGATTAAAGAGGTTCTTTCAAAAGTATTACTTGAAACCCTCTTATTAGTGTATTAACATGCTTTATTTATAGCCAAAATTAATGAATTAGAATGCTTATTGATCCTTGTTGCTTCCGCTGCATCCGGATATACACCTACAAATAACTATTTATCGAATAAAATACCCAATAATACTTTTATTGATAAATATAGGATATGTTAATCATATTTACAAACTGCGAGTTTTAGGACATTGTCTCAACATTTTCAAGATATGAAGGCCCAAATTGAATTTGATTTTCTCCTCTTCCATCTCTTTTTAAACTCATCTTATTTTCTAAATTTGATACAACAAATTTCATAATTTTTAATCCTCTCAAAAAATACAAAATTTTCATTGTTGCTCTCTCAAAGTTCCAATTTTCTTCCTTTCATCTTACTCTTGAGAAAGATTTATGTATGACGAGGATTGATTTGTTGTGAGCTCAAAATTTGTACATCCACTCTTTTAGAAAGTTTCTCAAGTGTACTTTAATTTTTCCAAACATTTTGTAAGGATTATTCTTAATCTAAAAAAAAGAGTTATTGCAATGGTTTGATCTTAATCCGTGAAAATGATTGAATTTGCTCTTGAACTTGCAAAAAGAGCGGTGTAGCGGTTGGGCTCTGATCCGTGAAAAGAATGGGTGAAATTCTTATTCAAAATCCCAAGACTTGGGAAAGTGGTTGTAGGTCGAATTTGATCGAATCACTATAAAAAATGTTGGTATTAATTTCTCTATCCTTGTACTACTTTAATTTTGCAATTAATATGTTATTATAGTTTATTGCATGAAATTAATCGTAATATTTTTTTCTTGAAGCTAGTTGCTCATATTTGTATATTTTGGTTGGTAGTTCTTAAATTTTTATATTAATTATCAATCTTGTTATTAGAATCAAATTGGGTGATTTCAAGTAATATTGTTAACTTCTTGATTATTTTTGGTTGAATTTATTGTTTAAATTACTTGTCAACAAAAATGTTTGTTAATTTATTAATTGGGTCAACATTAGGAGAAATCTTTAATTAATTTGATTAAACCCTAATCACCATCTCTAGGGTTGCCATATCGGTCTTGCATTAATAAGCTTGACCGTTATAAATCTAAAATTAATTTTAGATCTAATATGTTTTCCTACAAATTAATTGGGAAAAGAAAATTCAGTTTTGAGACAAGATTTCTTATTCTTCCCATTTTGTATCACTTTGATTTTCTCTAGCAAGTTCTTTGATTACATTCCTTTCTCCAACGAGTGCACGTCTGAGATTGGAGGTTGTGTAAACTTTAGGGAGTAATTGACGATTGTGATTTAACACCAAGGTCGCGTCAAATTGAGCTTTCAAGTTAATGGATCTTCCATGACACAACAACTATCAACATTTAGTTCCAACAAATTGAAAATAAAATTGATTCTAATGTCAATCAAATTCGAAAAGGTTGTTCCATATCTTTCCAAATTGAAACCATACAACAGAGCATGTTGTGAGAATTTGGAAATACGATGAAGAGAGAAATTTTTTACAAATGTAAGGTGTAGGGAAGCACGACTGTGGAGAGGGAATGCTTCATCCAATGAAGACGAAGGAGAAGATAGTGATTTGCCAAGTAGGGGAGATTGAAGGAGAAGGTCAAGAGGTTATGCAAGGATCTAAATAATGTGAAGGTGGAGATGAGAATGGAAAGTGGAGAAGTAAGGGATGTGATATGTCAAATGGTGGAGTAATTGGGGGTCGATGTGCTGGTCATGATAAACATGGCTATAGTTTAACCAAAAGGGCTTTTTGGGTTGGATTTCATAACTACACAATTCTTTCATCAGCTGAAGTCCATTCCGGTAGTAGGCATATTGGAGTTGAAACACCAAACTAAATTTATGGGTGCTACTACTACAAATGAGTCGAAGGCTAGTAATGGTATAAAGAGGTACAAAAGAAGGTAATTTCTTTTACAAATCACATAAGCCGTGCATTAATTTGTTGTTGTAAAACTCGAACCCTACTTTCTCTATTTACATATGTTTATTGTTGAGATTAGTAAAATGAGGGGCTTTAATATTTAAGTTAGTATGGAATTGTAGGGAAATGAGTAAAGGATAAGGAGATGAAGAAGGAAAATGCTTAAGTATGGGAAACTTTGCTCTCAGGTGTTTAATAAGTAGCCTTGCAAGAAGAAATTTTGGCTAAGTATTGGCCATAAAAATAGTGGGTGAGCATCGAGTAAACACTAAGCAAGCATCGAGTAAGTGCCATCTTGCATCGAGTATATGTGATCGAGGAAGGATCGTGCATCGAGTAAGCCATCGAGCATCGAGTTTTCTATTGAGTAATTACCAAAATACCATCGAGTATTCCATCCAGCATCGAGTTTTGCATGAGTGGTCAGATTTAAGCACTAATTAATCCAGAAAGTTGGCTTAATCTTGGGCCATAAGCCATTAGTGGACGAGGTGGCATGATGGGATTTCATGCAAGTGTGTGGCCAGTGGTATAAAAGAGAAAATGAACTTCAAGAAACCATTTTGGAAAATTTCTCCGTGAAAATTGAGTGATCTTGGTATTATTGGAAAGCTGTGTGAGTCTAGTTTCTGAGGCCAGGCCATTGGAAGGAAATCTCATCGAAAGAAGATCGGAGAAGGAAGAAAGTGACGGAGGGTTTAGTTCTCGGGGGAATCTGAGCCATCGATGAAGAATTGAAGTTCCAGGTCGAACCACATGGAGTTTAAAGCTGAAATTTTAAGGTAATATTGTTAACATCATTATAAGTAAGTTTTTAGAAGGAATTTTTGTAAGATAAGGTCTGGAATTCGAGTTATATATTTTGGAAGTTGAAACTAGAAATTGTTGAACAAGCAGACAGTTGCTTGAATTGGGGCCAATGATGAAGGTTTGAAGCTCCAGATCAAACTACAAGGATTTTTATGCTGAAATTTTGAGGTAATATTGTTAACACAATTCTAAGCAAGTTTGTAAAAGGAATTTTCTTAAAATGAGTTACGTATTTCGAGTTATTTATGTTAGGATCTGAATCTGGAATTTGTTGAACAAGCAGACAATTACTTTTAAACGTGAGTTTGACACCAAAAAATCCTACTAAGTGTTGGGTGTAGGCGTTAGGAAGGAGGCGATCATTTGAAGTTTAAGCCCTTTAAATGTGACTAAGTACCTGACGCCCTAAGGTGAGATTACGAAGAATTAAATGCGAAGGGAATAAATGTGAGCTTGGTTTAAAAGAGTAGTCTCAAAAGGGAGACCAATGTAGTAGCGAAAATAATGTTCTTGTGTGTAGGAGCAACACCAATAGGTGAAGCCTACAAAGCTTGTGGAAGGATAAGCCAAGAGCCGTGAGTGACTAAATGTTTGAAGGTTCTTATGTTTTAAAGCCCATGTATTTTTAAGTGATTCTCATGCTTTCAAGCAACTCATGGTTATGCCTACGAAGTATGATAACGCATAGAATTTCCTAAGTATGTTTTCCTAAATGTGATAACTATAATGCATGCCAAGGTATTATGAAATAGTTCACCGGAGTAAAATTAAATGTTTTCCCATGATTGAAGCATGCGTTGTATTTTACGCAAAAGTTCTACAATATTTTATGCTATGCTTAAAAGTTTTACTCAATGTTTTAAGAACTATATAGCCTGAGTTGGCCAGATACTGAAGGTAGGGAAGGTATATGAGTATAGGTAGTTCAAAATGAGAGGCCGAAGTATGGGTCTCCTAGCCACAGTTCAGTATTAAGAGATCGAAGTATGGGTCTCACTTGGCCATAACATGACGTTGGAAACTTGAGCGAGGAATGTTCGTTCTCAACTAAGGTTCAAATAGTTTTAAAGAATGATGTTATGTTTTAGGCTTCATGTTTTAAAAAAGTTGCTTGTTGAATTTACAGTTAAACTATACATGTTTTATATGAATGGTTAAGCATGAGATTTTTTGTTTTCTATAAGTCACTCACTGGGCAACCAACTCACCATGTTTTAATATGTTTTCTACCCCCAGGTAGTGGTCAGATATCCAGAGGTTGATTCTACTGCTGCTCTGCCATTTGAAGATCTAGTTGGAAGAAAAGATCTAGGTGGTGATCTATGTATATAATGTACACATGTATAAGGAGAGTGTTCAGGGACTGGTAATTGCATTTTGGGACCCATCGTATCCGATCTTATATAGTTATGTCCATTGTGTGTTTAGTATGTTAAACTATAAGGTTTTAAAAATGTTGCACTTGTTGGTTATGTTGTAAAATATTATTGTTGTTAAGTCATAAATGCATAACAAGGTTTTAAAGAAGGTTATATATGTAAGTTAGGCAGTAAGTGTCGTCGAGAGGGTCGGTAACTGTTGCCATCGCATCTCCTTACAGGTTAAGAGGGTAATTTGGGAAGGGGTGTGATAGTTGTTGACTTTAATTGGTTGCTTGCCAGTTTGATTTCTTTTTCATGAAAAAAAAAATAAGTTGAAAAAAGTGGTTTAGTTAACACTTTGAATTACATGAGTACATGGTTCAAGCCTCGATATATATATATCTTATATTCTCATAGTTTGTAAACTTGTATAAACAAATTGTCGTTAATAAACTATTTGTTATTTTATGTGCACTAACCCAATCCAATAAACTAAGATCCTATGTTATTTTTTAAGGAACTCTAAATAGACCACCAGTGAGCGGAAGCGGATCATTCCAAATCCCATCGAGAAAGAACACAAACAATTACAGCCCAACGGAACGGTTGCATAAACATTAAATTACAACATGCTTCTTTAAATGAACAGACAAGAGATAGAGTATGAAAACCTTTGAAGAACCTTTCTTCAATTATCCCTCAATCATTCAGCAAACTCGTTCAACAGCATAAACTCGAATGCAACAATCAGAACTCGATCTCAATGAACGACTGGATGAACCTCGATCACAATCGAGTTCAACACGATCCTCGAACCTCGAACGGAACTAAAACACCACTACAAGAGTTACCTTGGTATTCTTGGTGTGAAAATCCAGGAGTTGTGGGCTCTATATGACTTTGGATAGAGGAATGAAGGAGGTAGACGATTGAGTAAGTGGGAGATGGATGAAGTCTATCGTATAGACTAACTACTCGATCATTTAGTAAGAAGAAGCCTCTTGTATAGACTTGCTACTCGATCGTGTAGTACCGAGTAACTATCGTATAGTAAACTCGATACTTGATCGTTTAGGCTGTGAAACATTATCGTTTAGTAAAACGCTTTTACTTGAAAGTTAGTTCTTTTGTCAAATGACACAAAAATGAATCATATGTTGATTTTGGAAAACCATTTTCCTTTTATCTCACAGTTACCATAAAACTTTCAATAACCCCCCACTCAATTCGGTTATTAAAGAAAAAGAATAATTAATTATCATATAATTAATATGTTATAAATAAATATAATAACCAACTTATCATATTATATTTATAACTTATAGTTTTAATATTTCATCATATGAAACATATAAACCATAGTGCCTTTTCTATTTGATGGTATTTAATATAAATATATTTATATTAATTTCTTCAATTAATGTATCTAATACATCAAATCAATTATATTGTATAATTGAATTTCCTCTTGTTAATTTGAACACTTCAAACTAACCCAAAATCTGATTCTCAACTTGAACCCATTGAGCTACCAAGGGGACCTCATGAACCTGTAGCTTAAAGCTCCAACAGTACGTGAATAACTGACTAAACTCTTTAATCACGATATTCACCATCCGTTAACTGTCGAGCACTCCACTAAAGATCGACAGTTGCACTCTTCGCACTACAGATATATTTCTGTGTCCATATGACCAATCAACAGTACGATGACCTTTCACAAATCGCTCGTAATTATAGTTGGGCCACTTTGCCGCTTTGCCCCTGTAGTTATATCTATGTTCAAGACCTGGAATCAGTCCTTAAGAAAGGGTGTGGCCACTATGTTCAAGACCCGGAATCAGTCCTTAATGGAGCAATTTATCTATTTACTTCTGCTTCGGGGAAAGAGTAAATTCCATCTTATGTAGTTGAGTTCCCAACTCCCCAATCAGACGAATCCCCAAAATGGTAGGCTTGTTGAGTTGGCATTCTGACCACTCTCACCCAGACAAATCAAATGACCGCCCTCGTGAGCAGGAGTTCCCATTTCACTCAAGATTAAGGTCATGTCACCTATAGAATATTAGTCTCAATTATCAACGGCGTTATATAAAGAGACTAATCATTTCGTGGTCTGGTCTTATACAAACTCTTTATATAGGATACCCCCGCTCGCCTGTCTCCACATGAATGGTTAGGATCATACCATTTGTAGCACTTTACAACACTTGTAACATCTACAAAGCGAGTCGTATCCGTAGTGTCATTAGAATAAGGTATCCCTCCTTTATCCATCTACTACAGACCATTTAGGTTATTACTTAAGGCATGATCCACTTGTATGTCTCCACATACATGCTTAAGTTACATAAAATAAACTCGGATCTTAGTTTATTGGATTGAGTATTTATAAAATAACATTTATTTTATTAATAACAATATGTTTACAAACTACGAGACTATCAGAAGAATTAGGACACCAATCCCAACAATCTCCCACTCGTCCTAAAGCCTTGGGAGACTAATGTACAATACAAAACAGTACAAAATACAATAAACTAGGGCATACTCTATACCCCAGTATCATCTCCCACTTACCCTAGACAAGGTTTCACATATATCATAGCCCCAGACTCTCCAGATGATTGTCGAATACTTTAACCGCGAGAGCCTTTGTAAACGAATCAACAACGTTGTGCTCCGACGCGATCTTTGTGACAATCACATCACCGCGATGCACAATCTCCCTGATCAAATGATACTTTCGTTCGATGTGCTTGCCTCTTCGGTGCCTGCGTATTCAATCCATAGTGGAGTCCGTGATGCATCCTTGTTTGATGCTTCGCCAAACTACAACCCCTCCATTCAGAGTGAACATTGACCNAACAACGTTGTGCTCCGACGCGATCTTTGTGACAATCACATCACCGCGATGCACAATCTCCCTGATCAAATGATACTTCCGTTCGATATGCTTACCTATTTGGTGACTCCGAGGTTCCTTAGAATTTTCCACAGCCTCGTTGTTATCACAATAGAGTGTGATCAACAAAGACATATTTACAACAACTTCCAAATCGGTAAGGAACTTTCTAAGCCAAACAACCTCTTTAGCAGCTTCACAAGTGCCTGCGTATTCAATCCATAGTGGAGTCCGTGATGCATCCTTGTTTGATGCTTCGCCAAACTACAACCCCTCCATTCAGAGTGAACATTGACCTAATGTCGATTTTCGAGAATCTCGATTAGTCTGAAAGTCAGAGTCTGTGTATCCTATAAGAATTAAATTCTTATCTCCATATACGAGCATATAGTCCCTCGTTCTCCAAAGATACTTGAGGATCGTTTTGACCGCCTTCCATTGATCTAATCCTGGATTGGACTGATATCGACTGACAATCCTTACTACATAGCAAATGTTAGGTCTAGTATATAACATTGCATACATAAGGCTACTAACAGCCGATGCATAGGGAATTCATCTCATTTCCTCAACCTCTTAAGGTGTTTTAGGACACTGTTCTTTAGACAAAATAATTCCATGCCTGAAAGGTAATAAACCCCTCTTGAAATTCTGCATCGAGTACCTGATCAACATCTTGTCAATGTACAATGCCTGAGACAAAGCCAACCTTTTGTTCTTACGATCCCTTATAATTTGGATCTCTAGAACAAATTGTGCCTCTCCCAAACCTTTCATTTGGAATTTGGCGGTTACTTATTAATGTCAGTCAGTAACTTACATCATTCCCAATGAGTAGGATATCATCCACATACAACACAAGGAAAGTTACTGAGCTGTTGATAATTTTCTTGTAAACATAAGGCTCATCAACATTCTGATTAAAGCCAAATGATTTGATCGCACTATCAAATCTAATGTTCCAAGATCTAGATGCTTATTTCAGTCCATAAATGGACCTATTAAGCTTGTAAACTTTTTGTTCTTGATCTAGGTCAATGAATCCTTCTGGTTGAGCCATGTAGATGGTCTCCTGAAGATTATCATTCAAAAAGACAGTCTTGACGTCCATTTGCCATATCTCATAATCATAAAATGTGGCTATGGACAAGAGAATCCTGATAGACTTCAAATGAAAACAGGTGAGAAAGTTTTTTCATAGTCCACTCTTTCGACTTGGGTATAACCCTTTGCCATAAGTCTAGCCTTAAAGGTCTACACCTTTTCATCTACACCTCTTTTCCTCTTGTAGATCCATTTGCAACCTATAGATTTTACCCCATCAGGTTGACCCACAAGCTCCTAGACGAAATTGAAGTATATAGACTCCATTTTTTTATTCATGACTTTAATCCACTCATCTTTGTCAAAATATTCTATTGCTTGCTTATAAGACAATGGATCCTCAACTCCATCATCAGATATGATGTTTTGGGCTTCTGTTAAACCCATGTAGCGTTCAGATGGGTTCGTAACCCTCCTAAACAATCTCAACTCTTGAGATGGTTGACTAGATGAACCGATATCAACAACTCTTGTTGATCTATCAGTTTGTTCAACAACTCTTGTGGAATTCTCAGTAGTCTCATTAGAAATCTCATTTAAAACAAGCTTACTTCGGGGCTTATGATCCCTTATGTGGTCCTCTTCCAAGAAGATGGCATTTGTCTATACAAACACCTTGTTCTCACTTGGATCATAGAAGTATCCACCCCTCGTTTCTCTGGAGTAGCCTATAAATAGGCAAACTTTCGAACAAGGTTCCAACTCTTTAGGGTTAGCAACAAACACGTAGGTTGGACATCCCCAAATCGTGAAATGGAAAACCTTTACAACCTCTCTATAACTCAAAAGGCATTTCAGAAACACTCTTTGAGGGAACATTGTTCAAAATATAAACTGCAGTCTCTACTAAATATCCCCAAAACAAGTCTGGAAGATGAACATAACTCATCATAGACTGAACCATGTCCAATAGGGTTCTGTTTCTCCTTTATGATACACCATTCTGCTGAGGTGTACCTGAAGCCGAGAGTTGGGACATGATTCCATATTCTATCATATAGTTCTGAAATTCTAAGTCATCACGATCAGATCGTATTGTTTTTATCTTCTTACCTAACAAGTTTTTAACTTCAGTCTTATACTTCTTGAACTTTTCAAGAGCGTTAGATTTATGTTGCATTAGGTATAGATACCCATATATTGAATAATCATCTATGAACGAAATGAAATATTCATACCTACCTCAAGCTCTTACACTCATCGGACCACAGAGGTCTGAATGTATAAGCTCCAAGGTTTCCTTGGCTCTATAACCTTTTCCAGTAAAAGGTCATTTGGTCAAAAGCCTTCAAGGCATGATTCACATACCGACAAAGAGTTTTCTTCTAAACCATTTAGAAGTCCACATTTCACCAACTTTTCAATCCTATTGAGATTGATGTAACCTAACCTTAGATGCCAAAGATGGGTTTTCTTTAGGAGAAACTTTTGGTCTTTTTGTAGTTGTTGCTGTTTTGAACATTTCAGTATTAAGCAAGGCTTTTATGACTAACGACCTTAGTACATATAAGTTATTTTCTATTGAACTAAAACTAATCTCCATACCATTCTTAAAAATAAACACTTTATTCTAAAAAAAAGAAGATGGAATAACTTCGTTCAATCAGACAAGAAACTGAAATTAAGTTCCTCTTGATATGAGGAACTACATAAACATCATCCATTAATAGATAACATTTCTTGTCCAAAAATAACTTAAGTCTACCTACAGTAACAGCTGAAACGACCTCACCAGTTTCAACTCTAAGAGTCAACTCTCCAGCCTTTAACTTTTCCCAGGAACTAAATCCTTGATAGGAAGAACTTACGTGGTTAGTAGCACCTGAATCAAGTATCCAGGCAGAATCATCATTCTTTACCAAATATGTCTCATAGACAAATAAATCACATTTATCGTCTTTAGACTTTTTCCTCTTCTGGAGAGTAGTAGGATCAAAATCAGAACCTATATAAGCTCCAAGTTCCATTTCAGAGAACAATTCTCGTCGATGAACTTCATCAGAGTCAGCAGCAATTGCTTTATCTTTTAGTCCCTCGACATTCAAGAAAGACTGGAGGTTATCTTGGGAACTGATGCTACTAGTTTCTTTGTCATCAATCTCTTTTTGCTCAAAAAGGGAGAACTTACATTCAAACAATTATTGCAACGAGTCCATGATCTCACGTGCAATGACCATGTTCTCAACCCTATTAGCCATGCATCATGTATGCTAGCCAAAATGTGAAGTCAGGCCATGGAATTAACCTTCATCCACACCTCATATGCATTACGAACATTTCATGGTGCATCAAGGTTTGGGACTTGAGAACACTCCTCAATCATGACAAACTCGAGGTCATTTACCATAAAATATGTTTTAATAAACTCTTTCCATTGTATGTAATCGGTCAAATTAGAAAAGGCAACTAATGGAAAATCATTCAATGACATGTTGTTGAAAAAACAAACATATTGATCTACATTAGATTTTAGCAATTACTCTTTAAGACAAATCTAATCTGGTTTAGCCAAATCTAAATGAACCTCTAGACATCTAGTTTTACAATGACGCTTCAGTGGTTTAGGACAAAAGCCACCGAAGGGTAGTCAATTTATCCATCCTCTGAATTGAGCACTTTCAACAAATCATTACACCAGAACAACTCTTGTTCCTACAACTATCAACCATCATTGATTTGGTCAAGAAATCATTAACTTACTTAACAATTTTTCATAAGTGTGACCCTTCATTTTAGATCTTAGAGTTTTGTCCCAAGCAGCCAATCCGAATGGAAAAAATTCGATTGGGGCAAAACTAAAGCGACCCTATCTATTTATGGAGTTTGCCTTGATATTGACCAACTATACAAACCATCCAAAAGGGAATGCTCCTAGGGCGCCGCGAGGCTGTGTAAGAAGATCTCACGGTGCAAACCAATGAAGGAGACAGCAGGACATGTTGACACATATCCTTCTCCCACTTACTATAATACTCTCTCCGTTCACCTTGATATTGACCCATGCAAACACCATCCAAAGGGAGACGCTTCTAGGGCGCCACGAGGCCAATCATGAATCTCACGACGTGAACATTCAGGAAGAAACGTGAGTGGCATTGACATATCATATATATCGTTTCCTCCCACTGAGTATTTTAAGAACCTAGGGTTTGGTTTACTTAGAAAAACACAACTAATTATTTTTACTAAGTGACTATTTAGGTTTGCTCAAAAGTAACTCTTACTTTGGAAAGTTAAACAACTTTTGATCAACATTCATTAAACTCTTTCACGAGCATATAATCAGCTGTTGCATGCTTGTAGAAAATCTATTTAATTCACCTTTCCAGGTAGGTTCCCAAGTAGGGGTGTTCCATTTCCGTCAACTTAAATACCTCAGCCTAGCCAGAACCCGCCTTAGACAAAAGGTCACTTATAGATAGATTTATTAAAAACTAAATCTTTTACTCAAATCAATTTAATCCTATTAGATCGATTCAAAAGATTAAACTTAGATATTTAATCTCATTAGAACCATGAACTTAGGTCTATCTCAATCAAAATTTAAAACTCTTTTAAAACATGATCTTACCTAAGTGCACATGCAACTCTTGGTTATTGAATTTAATTCTAATTTCATTAATTATAACTCTTATAAAAAATAAAACAATCAAAATCAACCACAATGCAAAGTTAGACATCCATAAGGAATTCATAACTCTTATAAATAAACCTAAGTGTCATGCTCCATGTATTGTTTATTCATTACTACTTTTATATAACTCTTATATAACAAAGTAATGAACCAAGCATACATGCTCTCATACACCCTTATACTATAACACTCGTAAAATAAAGATGATGCATGAATGCTTAATGCGTGCATAAATATAACTCTGAAATTTTATGATACATGAGCATGCTTTAGTGTAATTTAATCATGCAATCTACTATATTATAACACTTATAATATAAAGATGATGCATGAATTGCATAAATCAATGTGGGTTTTACATCTATATGTCATAGATTATGTCATATAAACAAACATACATCTCATGTACATTAAAAGAAAGTTGATGGATCAGGACAATTAGCCTCAAAACCAAAAGAATAAAGCTAACTATTACAAAGAGCATTGAGTCCAACGGTTCAAACAGGCGAACCGGGTCTTGAACTATCCAGACGAAGCCTCTTTAAGTCATCGTGTAGCAACTCTTTGTGATCGTCTAGCAACACTGAACGAGCATAAATGATTATATAACATGGATCGAGTGCATATGACTATGTGATGAAGCATGAAGGTCACGCGATCGTGCAACGTATGCCTAAACGATCAAGTAGACGACAACTATGTAGTGAAGCATGATCGTCTAAACGATTGCGGAGCAAGTGTCAAGTATCGTATACCAAGTGATCGAGTAGCCAGTGACTATGCGATGAAGTATGCTGGTTGACTCAATCGTTTAGTGTGCACCCTACCATGCTGGTTGACTCAGTCACATAGAGTTTATGTAACTTAAACATGTATGTGGAGACATATAGGTAGATCATGTTTAAGTGATAACCTGAACGGTTTGTAGTAGATGGATAACGGTAGGTACCTTATCCTAGTGACACTACAAATACGATTCTATTTGTAATTGTTATAATTGTTATAAAGTGTTATAAATAATATGATCCCAATCATTCATGTGGAGACATTTGAGTGGAGGTATCATGTATAAAGAGTTTGTATAAGATTGGACCACGAAATGATAAATAGAGCTTTATAACACCATTGTTAGAAGAGATTTACATTTCACTGGAATGACCATAGGTGACTTGACCTTAATCCTGAGTGAATTGTGAACTTCTGCCTATGGGGGCATTCCATTGATTTGTATGAATGAGAGTGGCCAAATTCTTCGACTCAATATGCCTACCATTTCAGGGATTCGTCTGAGTGGGAAGCTGGAAACTCAATTACACAAGATGAAATTTGCTCATTCCTTTTGTTAGGGTAAGTAGATGAATTTTTGTCTTAAGGGTTGATATCGAGTCTTGAACAATGAGGGCCCTCACTCTCTCATTGGTCAGAGAGGAGTCTACTTATAGTGAGACTATGACTAATTATTCATTAAAGGATAAGTGATACTTAAGGAGTTAGATGTAACTACAGGGGTATAATGATAATTTTGACCCAACTATACTTAGATACAATTTGTGAAAGGTCAATGCACTGTTGATTGGTTATATCCAATGGACACAGAAATATATCTACGTTGCGAAGAGTGCACCTGTCGGTCTTTAGTAAAATGATTAATAGATAATGAATGTTGATTAATTTGATTAAAGAGTTC
This sequence comes from Benincasa hispida, assembly GCF_009727055.1. Taxonomy (NCBI): domain Eukaryota; kingdom Viridiplantae; phylum Streptophyta; class Magnoliopsida; order Cucurbitales; family Cucurbitaceae; genus Benincasa; species Benincasa hispida. The sequence continues at coordinate 23,431,335 of NC_052356.1, forward strand.
AATAAATTAATCTCATATCATTGAAGCTTCAATCTGTAGGTCCATAAGGTCCCATTGTTAACTCAATAAAAACTAATGAGAGTCAAATTAATTTTGGTTTAAGTTGAATTGTTCAAATTAATTAAAAGAAATTAATTGTATAAGATACAATTAATATACTGTATATTGATATATTAAAATGTTAAAGTATAATATATGTTGAAATATTATATAGTTCAATGAGAGAGATAAGTATTTGAACATGATTCAAGTATTTATTATATGAATGAGATTTATATAAAAACTATATGTTAAAATTAATGTGAAAGATTTACCTTATATCTATATAGTTATATAAGAGAATAATAAACTATAAGTTTTGTTATATGTGATATAATAAATTATAGGTTATAATCCATATAATATATAGTTTAATTATATTAATTAGTTAATATAATTAAATTAAAATTAACCTTTTGAATTTTGAATTCAAAACTCAATAACTCCTTAGGAGTTATTTAGTTATCTCTCATATACAGTCTGGAGAGGAAGGGGTGACATGAGTGGTTTTTTTACGTGAAAACGGAAGAGCAAAAGAAGTGTTCCCTTTACAAAATCTTTCATCACTTCCCCCTGGCAAATTCTCTAAAAAGAACAAAATCTCTCTCAAACTCCCTAGCACCAAAATTGATAAGGAAGCTCACTCCTCTCAGTTGGTTCTCTCCTTAAGGATAACTAAGAAGACTCATTGTGGTGGTGTTTTTGCCATATTCTTTGGGATGTTGTGTTCGTGGTGATGAGATCAGGAGAAGAAGACGGTTCGTAATCTTTCGTGCAGCTGGAGAGGAAGTGAGAAAAATGGTTCTTCAAGGGTTAGTGTTCTTATCTCTTTTTCCTCTCTATAATTTCTTTAGAAGCATGCTTAAAGGTGGATGTTTATTATTGTTTCCGTTATTGTTCTGTTTTATTAAGTTTTGTAAAATGATTTTAAAGACACAAGCGATCGTTTGCTTTTGCTGCGGGAATTTGATTCTCTTCAATTGGTATTAGAATAATCTTATCTGTAAATTTCATTTTCGGACTTGATCACAAAGTTGGTGGGATTTTTTGGTTACTACATTTTGAGTGTATGTGGTACTGCACATGGATGTTTCAAAATTGGCATAAATTTTCCGCTTTAAAGTGTTTAAAGTTATAATTTCGAGTGTTTAATTTTTGCTATCGAGTATGGACGCTCGTTGTGTTTGAGGAGTTGAAGTGTTCGGTGGCTATTGGAGCAAGAATGTGATGCAGATCGAAGCAAGGGAAACACTCTGCCTTAGAGCGTAGAGCATAGCATTGCGACGTTGTACCTTATGCTGTAAGGCAGAAAGCCCAACGTCACGACATTGGGTGCAACGTAGAGGTACATTTATGGGAACACAAAAGGTCAACGTCGCATGCTTTAGTCGCAGAGTTGCGATGCTCTGAGTTCCTTCAGTGCGCACATCAGACAGTGTGGTCATGGGATTGAAGCAGCTTGCAGCGGTTCTTAAAAGTAGTTTTTTTTAGCTTCCGCCCCCCCCCCCCCCCCCCCCTTTTATTGTAATATAAATAACTTTAATTAATTTTTTAGGATGTGAATTTTGGTCCATTGTTGCTATTTATTATTTTATACATGTGATGTATGATTTAAGTATTTATATAGCATAATGTATGCATATAGATTAAAATTCCACCATAGGATAAACATAAAATCATGCATCATATTTAATATAAGAGTTATATTATATAGTTGCATGATTTAATTAAACATGCTCATACATCGTATTTAATAGAAGAGTTATATTATATGATTGCATGCATAGTAACATGTCCATACATCATATTTTAATATAAGAGTTATAATGTATGATGTATAATATAATATAAGTGTTATATTTTGTAATGGATGTGTTATTTATTTTCATTATTGTATAATATAATTGTTATATTATGTAATGAAAATGGAAATACATGAAGCATGACATTACAATAGAAATATAATTGTTATATTTTTATATATGTTATTGTATGCATGACTTAGGTTTTAATTGTTTCATTAATCCTTATAAGAGTTATAGGTTAATGAAATTTAAATTAGAATCTATTATCAGGAGTTGTATGCAAACATATGTTAAATTATTTGGTTTCGAAAATGTTAAGGATGGTTTGAAGTTAGGAAAAACTCTTATTGTAAATTAAGAAGGAAAATTAAGAGTAGATATTGAGGACAATAACTTAATGAAATAATGGCACAAAGATATTTTACACATATTTTTTTTAAATGATTATTTGACTGAATCATCCAGAAGGCATGATTTGATAGATTTGGAGAGAACTCAGCATAATGAGTTTTCACTTTGTGATGAGTAAATTAATGGTCTGATTTATATTAATTGCTACTATATTTGCTTGTATTAGAGAATTTTCCATATGTGAGTTTTTGCAGCATTGTTAACCCATTTTCAGATCTTTATAGATTGCATGAAAATTTAGCAATTTTACATGGCATGTGGGTACTAAGGAAATAATAATAATATTGTTATTATTATTGTACTGTTTTTCATATCTTAAATGAGATGCTATTGTGATCTATTTGAGCATGTCTATGAACATGATAGCATGGATGAAAATAATACTCCATGTATGTTATATTTGGCAAAGTTTATGCATTATTAAATTGTCATGTTTGTATTGGGATTGGTATCCTAAATCTCTTGTATTATCGTAGTTTGTAAACATTGTATAAACAAATTGTTATTAATAAAATAATTGTTATTTTATGTGCATACACTCAATCCAATAAACTAAGATCCTAGGTTATTTTATACAATTTAAACAAGTATGGGAGACATACAAATGGATCTTGTTTAAATAATAACCCAAACGGTCTGTAGTAGATGGATACTCAGTTTGTGATCAAATAAACAATCGAGTCCTTTGTTCAAGACCTATAGTCAACACTTAAGGGAACAACTTCTCTACTATCTCTGAAAGCGGATAGGAGTGAATTCCATCTTACACCCTATGTCCCTACTTATCTACCCGGTCTTATCCCTGAAATAGAGGTTTATTGAGCCAATGCTATTGAGTCAACCCTTGCCTATCTTGCGTAAACTCATTGCACAGGATGCCACCACTCCTCATGTCACTACATGTACGGATCAGGATCACTTCGTCTGTAGCACTTTACAACTCCTTGTAACAACTACAGAGTGGAGCCGCATCCAATAGTGTTACCAGAACAAGACACCCAACCTTATTCATATACTGTAGATCATTTAGACTATTTATTCGAAGCTGATCCACTCGTATGTCTCCACATAAAGTTCAAGTACTCATATAATAGTCATGAATGTTTTAGTTTATTGGATTTATTTCTAAAACAAAATAAGCAATTCATATATTCAATACAACTTTATTGAATCAAACTTCAATAATAACTTTATTAATTTACATAATGAGTTTATTGTTTACAAACCACGAGTTTAAGGACATAAAATCCAACATAATGATCATGGTGTTGGTTTACAAAAACATGCAACGAAAGAAAACATGATCATTAAGCATTCTAATTCCTCAATTTTGACATCAAAATAAACATGTTCATGGGATATCAAGAGGGTTTCATTACATACCTTTAAAGATCTTCAAACTTGAAATTCAACTGCAATCTACTTCAATTGAAGTCGTAGACCACCACTAGAGCTTTCCTACTATTCTTTAGGAACCTTAGATTGAGGAGAGGCTTTCTGGTTTTTCAGCTTGCATTCAAAAACTCAACAATTCAATAATTGCATGTCCTTTTCAGCTAAATCCCTTTTGTATTTTAAAACATCAACCCATGCTTTGAGGTCTTCATCCCATGATTTTTGAACTTCTTCAACTTTCAAAAACTTTGAACTTTGAAGTTTTACTAAATAATAGAAAATAAACATGATTCTTGAACATTGTATTTGTATACTTTTAAAAGTTTACCAACTAAGTTAATTTATTTAAAATTATCTTGAGTTGGGAAAAAAACAATTTAAAACAACTCATCTCTCTCATTTGTCCAATTGAGACTAGTTTTCTTAACAATCCAACATAACCCAAAACCCCAAGTCAAAGTATAAAATATCACAAAATAACATAATTAAAATCTCCCCTAAAAACTCTGTACAATGATGGAATGCCAATACGAAAAATAAAATGACCTACTAAAAGAATATTAGAATGTTTATCACAACAAACATAGACGGAATATTCATCACAACAAACATAGACGGGAGAATGGAAGGAGAGTATGAAGATATTGAATTAAAAGGGACAATAGAGAACTATTAGACCATAAATTAAAATATAGAGATGAAATGAAAAAAGAGAGACGAAGAAGCGTTAAATAAATGATTTTCATTCAAATTCTTATGGTAATGACATTTTTCATTTTTTATTTTTAAAAAGTTAAAAAGTACGTAACTATAAAATGAGCTATACCAACCATTTTCATCCATCAACTAATAGTAAGAAAATCTTTCATCTTTTCTTACTTTTCGAACGTATTAATGGTTTCCATCTAAAAATAATGATGTGAGTATTTTTTTAACTTCTTTTTTAAAAGTATAAGCCTATTAAAACTTGAAAGTTCAGAAGTATTTTTGAAACTTTATAGCAAACCAACTCGATATTTCAGAATCTAAATTTGGAGGTCTGGAAATATGGCAAAGCAACTAAGATCTCTCGGTGGGTATATCCAGACCAAGACTTTTCTTATTACTAATACTTCCTACAAGATTAGCTCTTATCAATAAAATTCACGACACAATAATGTTACTTCTAAAAGGGTCAATAGGAAAAAAAAGTAATGAATTAACTATAACTTCCACATCATTGGTACTCTCCATAACATAAAACCTATGTAAAGAATTCGTTTGATAGCCAACTATGCTACTTCATTTATTGAATTCAGTCCAGAGCAGAGGCTATATAGAGAATTCATTACTATCGTAATCATTCAGTTGGAGTTGAAACTTGCGTGCTCTCGACCGGTTCGTCTCCAGCTAAGTCAGGGCGGATGCCTATTGTATTCACAAACTTCTCCAGCTCCTATGATCTTTTTCAATACTATATGAGTGTTAGTCATGCCAGGAATAAACTTTCAAGAACCACGGATCGGTAGGCCAACTGAAAAAAGATTTTCAGAATCAAGTCAGTTCAGTTCGATACAAAAGCTAAATAATATAAATTCACCGCAACATGCCTACCTAACTTTAAGCAACGTAACGATTATGGCTTATGGGTGAAGTACAGTGTTTTTTTTATATCCGTAAGTATTCGAGCTAACTCACACATACCTTGACTAATCTCACAAAACAACCTGTCTAATCCTAAAACATTTGGATGTGAAGGAAATTCGTAGGATATTAAATCCTAAATAGATAAGTGGCAACCATGGATAGAACCCACCTCCTCTTAGTCATTTATCAAACTCAATGTCCTTTATTTACTACAAAGCCAATCGATGATGGTTAAGTACAATTTCATATATTAAAAATGAAAACATCATACAAAATAAATAATAAAAAATAGTGTAATAAGTAACTTACCATACATGTAATAAAGTGGTTCTACCGCCAATTAAGAAATTTCAGAAATATTGAAACAAAACGCCTTCAAAAGGTTGTCATAGATTGTTATCTTTCATACTTGAATATAACCCTTGTATTATCTATCTGAAATAAACGCCAAGGACATACACACAAACGCCAAGGAGATTGCACTTGCACAAAGAAATAGAGACAGAACAGCGAAGAAGATTCTGTTGATAGGCGAACTTTCACTCAACAATTGGACAAGCTATGAACTAATACACTGAGATCAACGAACTCCAGGCCACCAAAAGTATATAGTGCCAAAAGAGATGGCTCCAAATACAATTCCAAAATCTTTCTCAAGCCTCAACACGTCTGAGTCTTCTTATTAGCAACAGAAAGGCTTCGAAATCTAGAAGTCTTGCCACCTATTCTTCAAGTAATTTTATTGTTTCAACAGAACTTTGATTTCACCGTTCTTTGTTTTTCTTATTTTCCATTCTGAGTAAAGATTGAATAAAATGCTAGTCACATGGATTACTAGTTTACATTGTGCCAAGAGTATTTGATCTTCATTTAAAGCTATTTGACTAGTTTCTGGTGATTACTTGATCCAAGACAAAGCTAGACAATAATGTCCAGATATGAACATTTTATCTTTTATTTTCAATAAAAGACCACCTGAGAGGGCATGCAAAAAAACAAAACTCACAAAAGGGAGCTCTCCCCAGAGGAAACAAAATGTGACCTAGCAAATAATTTACGGAAGGAACTCGTCACCGACGCCTAGAGAGACATTAAAATTCACAAGGGACCAAACATCGAAAGGGTCACCCTCAATCCCTCTAAATATTCTATTATTTCTCTCCCCCATGTACCCTACAACAGAGCACACACCCTAATTTTCTATAAAATGTATGTATATATATGTGTAATTCCCTTTCCCCCTAAATGATGGATGGATGAGAAACTCCTCGATCATATTACTAAAACCTATGTGGCGGACTAAATGAGTGTCAAACACTCCAAAAATCTTAAATAGCGATTCAGAGCTTCCTTCACCCTCTGAAAAAGAATACAACAAAGTACCCAACCAAGGACGAAAACTTCATCAAGAGCCTATGCAAGGTATTGAATAACCTACCAGATAAAGAACTTCACCTTCTTTGGGATTTTCATGTTCCAAAGAATCGAGAAAGGAGTGGTCTTACTTTTCTTGCTTGTTGTGGCTGTTTTAAATAGAATTATTTTGAAAGGAGACTTCTAACGTTTTAGTAGGCTTTGTGGTTGGCAAACAATCTTCCCCTTTCTTATATTCAGTTGGCTGACGATACCATTTTCTTTGGCTTGGGTAATGAAGAGTCATTTGTAATCTGAATAATTACCTAGCGTTCTTTGATATAATACCGGGTCTGAGGATTAGCAGTGGCAAGTGTTAGCTTCTAGGTCTAAACTGGAGCCTGATAAGCTCCATAGGTGGGTTACTTTGATTAAGTGTGAGGTTGGTGCATTTCCTTCTTCATATCCTGATCTTCCCATTGGGCATAATCTGACTAATCGTTTTTTTGGATCCTATCACGGAAGAGATTCCAAAAAAGGTTGGCTCATGGAAAAATAATACTCTGGAGAAGCTTATGAGGAATTTTCTATGGAAGGGATGGAGGCAGGGAGGAGGTCTCACTCGGTTAGGTGGGAAGAAAATTTGAAAACTATGGATGCTAAGGCTCAGGTATAGGAAATTTGAAAGCGTGTAACTAGGCCCTTTTAGCCAAATGATTGTGATGATTTTATCAGGAACCTGATGCTTTGTGGCGCAAGGTTATCGTATGTTTTCTATAGAACAATTGTTTTCATTGATATAAAAATAAATAAAGGGATACAAGGGCATGAAGCAAACAGAGCCCACAGGAAAACCCCACTAGAGAAAGGCCAACTAAATAAGATGTTGCCTAAAGAATAATTACAAAAAGTCTTCGAAACCAAAGCCCAATAAAAAAACATGGAACCTCACCGAGAACCACACTTGACTACAGTCCCTATCCACACCTCTAAACACTCAAATGTTTCTCAAAAGGTGATCCGCCTTCCAACAAAATATATAACAAAAAAGACCCATCAACGAAGACATCTTTCTTAAAAGCCTATCCATTGTGTTCACACATCCCAGAAAAACTTGTCAAGAAAGGAACTTAACTTTCTTTGGTATCTTAATCCTCCATAAAACATCAAAGATCAGCTTAACAATAGGAGAGGGATTCAATAAAAACCTAAAGAAAGACCTACAAGAGAAGCCCTCTAAGGGATTGAGACTCCAAAAACGAACATCTCGTCTCCCGAGCCTAAAGCTAAAACCTTCAATCAGGTCAAGGATGGGAGGGGTACACTTTTCCGGAAAGATTGGTGGTTGGGCAATGGTCCCCTTTGTTCTGCTTTTCCCCGTTTCTACCATCAGTTTTCTTTAAAGAATGCTTCGGTACTATTGGTTTCCTTTCTTCATCGAGGGAGTTTAAATACTTTACAAAGAGAAGAGACGTTCCTTTTTGGTGTTCTAGTCCTTATGAGGGTTTTCCATGTCGTTCATTTTTCCTTTGTTGTCAACCCTTCTCCCTTGAAAGAGAGAGTTTTTGCAGATGTGGAGGATGAAAATTTGGAAGAAGGTGAATCTTTTTCTCTAGCAAGTTCTCTATGGTAGGATGAGGGTTTCAAGGATGATGCCAAATTTAATGGTGCCGTGGTGTTATATTATTTGTAAAAGGCATGTTGAGGACCTTGAACATATTGTAAGGCCACCAATTATTCACATTTATGATAGGAAGGGTTAGAAAGGGAATCATTAGGGAGGTAAAGAGCAAAATGACTAAGGAGATCATCATTGGGTGAGGGGGGATTGTTGAATAGGGTTTTGTACCCTAGGGGCATTTTTGTCTTTTTATAGTGATATAGGGTTCTCTACTTTTTCTATTTATATGTGTAGCTTTCTTGTATCCTGTGTATCAGTTCTAATAAAGAATTCTCTATATCGTGGTTGTTTCTCCTTGTTCTAGGATTTTCCACATAAGCCTTGTGTGCGCCCTTTTTCTCTTCTCTTTCTATTTTTCATCATGATATCAGAGTATGGAGACGAAACCCTGGCCACCATTGAGGAAAACCCTATAGGAGAGTCACACTTGCCATTAGTTGACAACAATGGCACCGATATAGCTAGTGCAGAATGCCATAGAACGATATTTTCAGACCGTTCTTCCACATCTTCATAATTATGCCCAGCCGAACAGACAACCGATCAGGGCAGACGTGTGCAATGTCACGGTCATACTTCTCCAACCGTACGACACCATAATTCTCACGCGATCATGGTTAGCCTTAAGGGATGCTCAAGTCCCAATTCGCTTTTCGCTAGACTCTTTGAAGCTTCGTCGGACCTTAGGCGAGGTTATTCCATCCTCAGCCAAACTGAACTTCAATCAGCCATACACGTCGCCCGTACGTGTTTTTTCCCTCATGTGCGACACTAACCGACTTGCCTCTACTCTAGGCTAAGTCTTGAGGCTCGACCTTGCCCATATATGAGACTAAGGTCATCACAATGTAACATTGCATCTCTCTTCGTCATCTTAGTTCCCAACAACACGTCCCCTACACTTCTACATTGCTTCGAAACTTCACCGGGATGAGTTTTGACCTTTCGTTGGGCCAAAACAGGCTTATAACCCTCTACCTGGGCTTACCGGGTGATTTAAACACTTATCGGGCTTTCCGAGACATAACAATGCTTACTGGACTCTACGGGCCTACTTCAGCACCTACTAGGCTTCTATCGGCCTAATGGTCGCCTACCGGGCCATTACATTGCTTACCGCGACAACTTGAGCAAGTATCGAGCCAACCGGGAATTATCGAGTCCCACTGATGCTTTAGGATGCCATCCTGAGTGTCAGGATGTCATCAACTTTCTATCTCTTGTTTGGGCACGCTTATCGAGAACCATCATCAACAGACCCAGACTTCCCAACATCCATCCATCCAGACATAATTGAGACTTAGGTTCTTCCAAGCCCTTGTGGAATCCAAACGGCATACCGGGTGCTACATCCAACCTTCGGCCCATGGGAAGGGGCGCAATGCCGGCACACCCGTGCCGTCCGACACTGTCCATGAGATCCCATTCTCGATGGAAGACGCCCAAGACACTTGTCTTGTAACGCTTGCCTACGCCATGACACACGCATGTGCCATGGGGTAGCTCACTTAGGCCACAGGGCCCAGGGGTGGTGGAGAGCTGACACCATGCCTCTACCTATAGTGCATTCTAAACATTTTCTTTTTTTCCACGCACGCATATCAAATGTGGCGAACTATCACTCACCAACGTAGAGTGGCTCGTTTGAACTGACATGAAATTCGTCGTGCTTGCATATCTTATCAATATGCATCTAACTCTAGAGCCATTTGTCCAAACTTGCGACGGAACCTCACCTTCCGAGGTCATGGCCCGAGGCCCCATCTGGCCCCCATGGAGCTTGTCACTGACACCACCGATGACACGGTTGCTTGTCTTTCTGCTTAATATTCAACATGACATGCTTGCCCACTTATATTGGTGTTTTGGATGATGAACTGTCCTCGGTCGCATCACGACACTTCTCTTGACCCTCTGTCTTTGCCAGATGTGTCGACACTCACGTGTCGCCACTGCACTGTCTGCACAAGTGGGGTCAAAATCTACTATCTCAAAGTTAGATTGTGACACGCGGGACGCATCAGACGGCTGGGATCCAGCCGATTCCTAGCCAGTTCCAGCTGCAACCTAACCTGTCCTCCCAGCCAACGCCGATTGAGCAGCTGCACCGATCAGTGCCAATTCCAGTCAATCGGTTCCTCTCTGGTTCCAGCCGCACCGCTCTCAAGCAGCCAATCAATTCCAGCCATGACCTTCCCGGTCAGCGAGCCCAACCGACAGCCGCAACCGACTTCTAGCCAGCTCAGTTTGCGATTCCAGCCAAGCCCTGCTAGAGCCGATGCTAGTCGTGGCTACTACCAAGGTTCGAACTGCAGCAACCTGGGTCAGTCATTTCCTATGGTTGGTGGGTCTGAAGTCGAGGAGTCATCATCTCACTACCCTCGAGGTCAAGGCAGTACAATCCAAGATCAATTTACCCAGCTTCAACTTCAGATTAAATAGCAAAACGAATCAGTTCATCTTCAACCTTGAGCAATACTTCAAGGCGAAGAACACTGTGACAAAAGAGTCGAAAGTCACATGAGCAACAATGCATCTAGCTGAAGATGCGAAACTGTGGTGGAGATCGCGATTTGTGGACATACAGGAAGGACGATAGTTGAAACAAACAGGCAACATCAAAAACTACATAAAGCAATTCGCGGGACTCATGTTGGACATACGTGACATGTCCGAGAAAGACAAAGTCTTCTGCTTTGTCGAAGGGCTGAAACCATAGGCGAAGTCAAAGTTATATGAACAGAGAGTATAAGATCACCCCTCTGCCTACGCGGTAGCAGAACGGTTATATGACCTTAGCACTTACTTGCAAGACGTGAGGAAACATCCAACTTCCTCAAATGGTGGGAACAGAAACAGTCGTTCTAGCCCTCCCAAGCCTGAGGGAGGAGACAAGAACACCGGGGGAGACTGTAAGCCCTCCCAGCCGAGATCAAGGAACAACTGGTGGGGGCCACCACACCAGCATAACAACTACAATCGCCCCCTATCTTGTTTCATATGTAGAGGACCACATAGAGCGGGCGAGTGTCCGAATCGAACTGCTTTCAATGCTTTTCAAGCCACATTAGCCTCTAGCTTAGAAGACAAGACTGAAAAGGGCGAGACGAAAAATGAGCTGGCTGCAGAGAGTGAGAATCCCAGGATGGGGGCATTGAAATTCCTATCTGCACTCCAGAAGAATATGGGAAAGGCGACGGAGCCACTAGAGAAAGGTCTCATGTATGTAGACGCTTGGGTCAACCAGAGATCGACCAAGAGCACTATGGTCGACTCTGAGGCAACCCATAACTTCATGACTGTAACGGAAGCCCACCGCCTGAACTTAATCTGGGAAAGAGACGCGGGGAAGATGAAAGCTGTGAATTCTGTAGCCCTGCCGATTACGGGGATAGCAGAGAGAACACCGATGAAGTTAGGGGACTGGAAAGTCCTTGCTGACTTCGTAATTGTCAAGATGGACGACTTTGATGTGGTGTTGGGGATGGAATTCCTACTTAAACACAAAGTTATACCGATGCCCCTCGCCAAATGCCTAGCAAGTGCCGGATCTACCGTGGTTCAAGCCAGTATCAAACAGTCAAACGGGGTGAGAATGATCTCAGCCCTCCAACTAAAAAGAGACCTTGCCCACGAGGGGTGAGAATGATCTCAGCCCTCCAACTGAAAAGAGACCTTGCCCACGATGAACCCACGTTCATGGCCATTCCGATGGAGTCAGTCGAAGCCGCAGAGAGGAAATCCCCCAAGACATTCTATTTGTCTTGGAAGAGTATCGAGATGTCATGCCCGAGAGCTTGCCCGAGTCCTTGTCTCCACGAAGGGGGATTCATCATGAGATCGAGTTGTTACAAGGGGTGAAGCCGCCCGCCAAGAATGCATATCGTATGGCCCCGCCAGAGTTGGCCGAGCTCCGAAAGCAGTTAGATGAACTGTTAGATGCAGGATTTATTAGACCGGCAAAGGCCCCTTACGGAGCCCCGGTATTGATTCAAAAGAAGAAAGGCGAAAGCCTCCGGTTATGCATCAACTACCAGACTTTGAACAAGCTCACAGTTCGCAATAAATATTCCCTTCCTATCATCACAGACTTATTTGATCGGCTCCCCGGTGCCAGATATTTCTCGAAATTGGACCTGCGGTCGGGGTATTATCAGGTCCGGATTGCTGAAGGAGATGAACTCAAGACGACCTATGTCACGGGTCCAGTATGAAGCCTTCGAATTCCTCGTGATGCCCTTTGCCCTCACTAATGCTCCAGCAACCTTCTGTACTCTGATGAACCAAGTGTTTCACGAATACTTCGACAAATTTGTCATAGTATATCTAGACGACATCATGGTCTATAGTGCCTCGATGGAAGACCACCAATAGCACCTCCAACTATTCTACGAAAAATTGAGAAAAAACCAGCTATATGTAAAGAGAGAGGAGTGCTCCTTTGCTCAAAAGTGTATCAATTTCCTCAGCCACGTGATTGAGTGTGCTCAAAGGTGGCCGCGATCAGAGACTGGAAGGTGCCGACATCCGTGACTGAATTACGATCTTTCCTTGGACTAGCCAACTACTATAGGCGATTCGTAGAAGGATTCTCGAGAAGAGCAGGGTCATTGACCAAAAAGATAACCAAAAAAGTGATGATTGAAAGGCCAGTCCTCAGAATTGTTGACGTGACCAAACCGTTTGAAGTCGAAACTGATGCTTCTGACTTTGCGTTGGGCGAAACTCCTTCAAGATGGACACTCCATCGCATATGAGAGTAGGAAATTGAATGATGCAGAACGAAGGTTGCCGCCTCTGGGAAGGAGATGTTGGCAGTAGTTCACTGCTTAAGGGCCTGGAGACAGTTCTCTTAGGGGCCAAATTCGTAGTCAAGACCGACAACACCTCCATTTGCCACTTTTTCAACCAGCCGAAGTTATCGTCAAAGCAGGCACGATGGCAGGAGTGTTTAGCAGAATTTGATTTCCAATTTGAGCATAGGTCAGGGAAATGCAACCAAGCGACCGATACTCTTAGCCGAAAGAGCAAACATGCGGCCCTGTGCATGTTCGCACACCTGAAAGCAAGTACGTTGAATGGAACAATGCGAGAAACTGTCAAGACACACTTGGCAAATGACACATCGGCGCAGGCCATCATACAGTTGGCCAAAGAGGGGAAGACACGTCAATTTTGGGTGGAAGATGATCTACTGTACAGCAAAGGCAATCGCCTGTACATCCCCAGATCGGGGGAGTTACGAAGATCGTTGATGAAAGAGTGTCACGACACACCATGGGCAGGACATAACGGTTGGCAGAGAACTTACGCCCTCCTGAAACAAGGTTACTATTGGTCGAGCCTTCGAGACGATGTAATGCAATTTACCAAGACTTGCCTTGTCTGCCAACAAGATAAGGTCGAAAGGACGAAATTAGCGGGTCTGTTGGAGCCTCTACCTGTGCCCTCTAGACCATGGGAGAGTGTGTCTCTCGACTTCATCACCCATTTGCCCAAGGTTGGAGAGTTCGAATCGATCCTTGTTATTATCGACCAGTTCTCAAAGTATGCCACATTTATCTGTGATGACTGCCCAACTGTTCTTCAAGCACATTGTGAAATTATGGGGTGTCCCCGCGAGCATTGTTAGTGATCGGGACGGGTTCGAGCAGGGTTGGTTGACAGGGACGTCAACCAATTAAGTGGGGGAGAATATCATAGTCATGCTTGTCTAAGGCCTGTTGCCCATGGCCGCATGCCCGATCCAACCCCTTTTTATCATACTTTCATGTCATGTATTGTATTAGTTTAATTAGCTTGCTTTCTTTGTATTTCTGTTGTAAGTGACCGCTCGCCCTTTTGGATATGCAAGGGTGTCAGTTGGCTTTTTGTTCAGAATGCACTATATGGGGATAAGACTAATCATCACTTCCCCATACCTGGAGTAGTACTCTATAAAGCCGTTGTTGTTGCTCATTGTTTTCTAGTCTACTAAAATCTTTCTTTCTTTACTTACACTCTAAAAAATGCTTACGAAAACCTTTTTCTCCAAACCTGTTTTCTAAAATCGTTTTCCCTAAAACGGGGATGGAAGTTGTGAGAGGCACTCGGTGTGCAACCGGCGATCCGTGTTCGAGTTGGCTAACTTGTTCGTGAGTGGGAACAAGTGCCGCACAATCGCTAAGAGAAGCGTTTGAAAGAGCGATTGTGACACCCGGCACGATAGGGGACCTATTTCCTTTCTGAAGAGGCTTCCTTTAGAGAAGATCATCAAACCCTCTTTAAATTTTTTTGTTTCTGAAAATGACTTTATGTTGTGGCATTTCCGTTTAGGACATCCGAATTTTCAATATATGAAGTATTTGTTTCCGCATTTATTTCGCAATGTTATTACTCCCTCTATCAATTGTGTATGTGTATTCGTGCCAAGCAAAGTCGTGTTTCTTTCCAGTCTCAGCCTTACAAACCCTCGAGTCTTTTTACTCTTGTTCATAGTGATGTATGGGGTCCCTCACCGGTTACCACTTCCACTAGTAAATGGTAGTTCGTCACGTTTATAGACGACCACTCGCCTTACCTTCCTCCTCACTGACAAATCTGAGGTATCATCTATTTTCCAACAATTTTATACAACTATCGAGACTCAGTTCAAAACAAAGATTGGAATTTTACGAAGTGATAATGGGCGAGAATTTTTCAATACCTCCTTTAGGGATTTTCTTGTCTCAAAGGGTATTGTCCACCAGAGCTCGTGTGCTTACACTACGGAACAGAATGGAGTAGTCGAGCGGAAAAATTGTCATCTGATAGAAGTAGCCCAGTCTCTTATATTATCTGCCACTCTTCCGTCATACCTGTGGGGGGATGCAGTTCTTACTACTGCCCATCTCATTAATCGGATGCCCTCTCGTATTCTTAACCTTCATACTCCTTTAGAATTGTTTAAAAGGTCCTTCCCAACCACTCGATTAATCTCCAATGTTCCTCTTCGAGTTTTTGGTTGCGTTGCCTTTATTCACTCCCATGGTCCAAACCGATCAAAATTTACACATGCTCAGAAGTGTCTTTGTTGGATATCCACTTCATTAACGTGAGTATAAGTGCTATCACCCGTCATCTCATAAATACTATGTCTCCATAGATGTCACCTTCCTCGAGGATGAGCCGTTCTTTCCTGTTACTCATCTTCAGGGGGAGAACATGAATGAAGAGACTAACTGATCATCTTATGCTATTCCCTTAGAATCAGCTCTCATTCATATCTCGTCTAAATCTAGTTCTAAGCATGACAATCTGGTCCTTCCTACCAACCAAGTTCCTTGAAAAACTTACTATAGGAAGAATCTCAGGAAGTAAGCAGTGTCACCTGTCGAACCAAAACCGTCGACTTCAGTGCATGAGTCAAACCCGCCATCAAATCCAGGTGTGTACATTTCTGGAACTAATGATGTTGATGTGTGTATGTAGACTGATGAATGCAGGCATGATAAGGGCGAAGGAAGTAGTAATACTGAAAGAATGGCAGAAGGAGAGACAGCAAAGAATGAAAAGATTCTAGCTAATGATGATGTGAAGGATACAACTGAAATCTTTGATACACAGATAGTCGATCATGGTGAGGAGCCTGGAAAGTTGAAGGAACATGATGCATCGCTTGATCTTCCTATAGCTCTGAGGAAAGGCACTCGTTCATGTACTAAATACTCTACGCATAGTTACATGACGTATAGTAATCTAACAACCGAGTTCAAAGCATTCACTACCAGTTTGGACACTGTGATGGTTCCAAATGACATAAGTATTGCAATGAAAAAACTAGAATGGCGGTTTGCTGTTATGGAAAAAATGAGAGCTCTCGAGAAAAATGGAACTTGGGAACAGGTGGCTCTGCCTGAAGGGCACAAGACAGTTGGATGCAAATGGGTGTCTACTATAAAATATAAGTCAGATGGGACGATTGACCGGTACAAGGCTAGGCTCGTTGCAAGAGGCTTTACTTAGAAACTTTTTCTCCTGTGGCCAAACTTAACACTATCCGAGTACTTTTGTCAGTTGCTGTAAATAAGGAATGGCCTCTACACCAATAGTAGTTGTAAATAAGGAGTGGCCTCTACACCAATTTGATGTTAAAAATGCCTTTTTGAATGGGGAACTTGAAGAGGAAGTCTACATGAGTCCTCCTCCTAGGTTCAAGAGTTAGTTCAAAAACAGGGTGTGTAGATTGAGAAAGTCGCTATACGGATTAAAACAGTCCCCAAGGGCCTGGTTTGACAGATTCACAACTTTTGTGAAAGCACAGGGGTATGTTCAGGGGCATTATGATCACACTCTTTTTACAAAAAGATCGAAATCAGGGAAGATACCTGTTCTTAGTGTCTACGTTGATGACATTGTTTTATATGGGGATAATAATGCTGAGATCATGAGGCTCAAAACAAAGATGGCCAAAGAATTTGAAATTAAAGACCTCGGTAAGCTAAGATACTTTCTGACAATGGAAGTGGCTCGATCAAAAGAAGGTATCTCAGCCTTTCAACAAAAATACACTATAGACTTACTAAAGGAAACAGGCATGACTGAGTGTAAACCTATTGACACACCAATAAAGTACAATGCGAAGCTCATTAATAAGAATGATAGAGTTCCTGTTAATAAAGAAAGGTATCATCGGTTAGTCGGGAAGTTGATCTACTTGTCTCATACAAGGCTAGACATTTCGTATGCAGTAGGTGTTGTCAGTCAGTTTATGCAAGCTCCCTGTGAGGATCATATGACAGCAGTTGAACGTATCCTCCAGTACCTGAAAGGAACTCCTGGCAAGGGTCTGATGTTCAGAAAGACCGATAAACGATCTGTTGAAGCCTACACTGATTCTGACTGGACAGGATCTGTTGTTGACAGAAAATCGACGTCTGGGTACTGTACGTTTGTCTGGGGTAATCTAGTCACCTAGAGCAGTAAGAAACAAGGGGTTGTTGCTAGAAATTGTGCTGAGGCTGAGTATAGGGCCATGAGTCTGGGGATTTGTGAAGAAATCTGGTTGAAGAAAGTGTTATCTGATCTCCAGCAAGATAATGAGCTTCCTATGAAATTGTTTTGTGACAACAAAACTGCCATCAGCATTGCAAATAATCCAATTCAACATGACAAAACTAAACACGTAGAGATTGATAGACATTTCATTAAGGAGAGATTGAACAGAGGAAACATATGCATCCCTTATATTCTTTCAAATCAACAAGTTGCAGATGTGCTTACAAAGGGGTTACTGAGACGGAGCTTTGATTATTGTGTAAGCAAGTTGGGCCTTGTTGATATTTATGCTCCAACTTGAGGGTAAGTGTTGAAAAATTGGGTTATTAACCTAGGAGCATTTATGTGTGTAGACCCCTAGGGTTTCCTACTGTCTATTTATATAGTGTGTCCCTATGTTTGCAAAATGCTTGTATCTCGTTGGGATTTTCTATTTGAAGGAAATAAGATACCTAACACATAGCCTTCGGAATTTTGACTCTGCCTATGCTATGTGGATTTGCTTCTGTGATGAATTTGATCAAGATTTGACTAGACAACACAATTGCAGAGAAAGGATCAAGGAGCTCCCAGTCCTTATTCACCCTTTCTTTAGGGGAAATTGGAAAATGAAATTTGGCATGCAGAGGTGTGTTCTATTTTGTGGGGTTTTTGAGGTGAGGAGAATAACAGACTTTAGGGGAAGAAGATTGATCCTTTTGACATTTGGACCCTGGCTAGGTTCTATGTTTCCTTGTAGGCTTCAATTACGAAGCTTTTTTGTACTCGTTTTTCCTTTTTTCCCTTCAAACTCGATACAAATTGAGGTACTTCTCTTGGTTCATACACAAAAATATGAAGTTCATCCTTCCCAAAAGAGTTATGGTGTGGTGGCTAAAGGAAAGGCTAGAATTTTATAGAAGAGAGCATCGGTAGAAATCTACTCTTTGGCCTATTTGAATTTAGAAAAACAATAGGCTGTCTAAGAAAAGGTGAGAGTTTAACAGACCTAGGGGTTTGAACAATAAACCCCTCTGTTGAATGCTTGGGAAGAGATGCCTAGTCTCCTTGGCTCTTTCTTACTCACCAATTTCAGCAATAAATCTTTGCCTTTGGTTAATTCACCGATTGACCCAAAAGTTAAGATGATGGGTTATGTTAAATTTAATAATATTGACACATTTAACATTCCCTCTCAATTGTGAATTTGGAAATTCATAGAATATCCAACAAGTGGAAATTAACGGGAAGAAATGACAACAATGGGGTTTGAACACAAGACCCACTCTCATACCATATTAAATAACATGGGTTCCATCTCAAAACCAACTGGACAAAAAGACGTCCATATTTATACCAAGATATAACAAGAAAGATGTAAGAAAATCTTTCAAAGGACTTCTGTTCAGAAAACATTTTTGGCTCAAAAAGAAAGCTCTAAGCCTCTAACAATCCAAAGAAATTTCTTCACCTTTTTGAAGGGGTGGCCCGTGAGTGTAATTTATAGAAGACAGCTAATATCACTAGGCAGTACCAAAAGGTAAAGTATGGAATATGTGACCTTATGACTCCCAACTTCGCTCGCATAGGATACACCACTGAGGGAAAATCGTAGATGATTCTTCATCATTATAAGGAGCAATGTTTAAAATTTATGAGTAGGAGATTTCCAATATTTCATCTTTAAAATTTCATTCTTCAGATAGTTCACTTCTAAATTAAGTAAAGGAAAATGATATAGAGTTTCCAGCAATGAATGAAAACAAAATGATCAAACATATATCAGAAACAATCAAACTATACAATCTCTATTGATGCATTGTTCAAACCATGAACTGAGTTTAAGTCATTCTTACTGTTGTCATCTTCCTCATCATCACCACTGCGACTCTTAAAGAATGGGGTCAGGTAATTCCTATTCAAAGCTGTAAATGACGCAGTACTGTGCAATGAAAAAAAGAGACATTTTAATGATGATTGTAACAGAAAAGGTCTCAAAATGAAAGAAGGATATTAGATGTCACCTCTCATGAAACTCTTTAAGTTTCATTTTGATCCTACTCCTTGATGATCCTTCATCATTATAAGGAGCAATGTAGCCATTGCTTACATCAGTGTTCTGAGAGAAAGAGGGAACAAAAAATCAAAAGATCTTGAGTTTCATTAATACTGTAGCAACAACAGATCTATTCCCCAGCTTGTTTCCAGCGCATGAATCGCAGAAGGAGAACAATTGGCCGAGTATCATGGTTATTTTGAAAAGAATTATACAGAAATTTATACATGAACCATCAAGCCTAAACACTACATATCAAATAATTTAATAATGATAGCCAGAAGAATCCCTTGAACGAACTTTTCTGTTGTTATTTGAGCATGAAACTATAGAACCCAAAGACATTTGATAGGGCCTGATCACATGATCACACATAGGAAGATTGAGTAGGACTATTTGGATAATTTAACATTCCCATACAAGCTCTTTTTTCACTTACGGATAATTTAATCTTTTTATCATTACTTTAACACTCTCGCTTGTGTAAGTTTGAAAATTTATGGAACGCCCAATACGTGTAAATTGATATTATTTGAAAAAGAAACAGCAGTATAGGAGTTCTAAAATAGGACCTCTTTGACATAATGTTAAATAATAACTAAACCAAAAAGTTTATGCTAATGGGTTGTCATTTAGTCTTTTTTTATCAATACTTAAACAATTTATTATGCCGACCAGGGAAATCCCAACTCATAAATACTAGCTATGACATTCCTCTAAAGGGCCTTTCCCTCCCGAGGAAATCTCCAAATCCATTTCAAAAGCAAGAAAGTCCACCTATCTAGTGTAGAAAGGCTCCTCCATTATCAACCTTCGCAAAAAAAAAAAAAAAAAAAAATGGAGGTCCCACTACATTCAACTTAATTAAAAATCGTGAAGTAGAAGGTTGCAAGTACATACCCTTCTCTTTCATTCTTGCTTCCTCCTTACTCAACTCTTCCTATCCCTACTCCACCCAAGTGCACTATTCCATATTTCCCTACCCCACTTGGAATTAGTAAACTGGATGATCAATTCACTAATGAATTTATTAAAGATCTTTAGGCTAGGTCCCTAATACACTATTTTGTTTATTTATTTATTTTTAATATCATTTTTACCGGAAACGACAAAGGAGCATATTACACAAAAGAAAAAACAATCCAACGGTCAAGGTATAGAGCACCCCCCAAAACTAAACCAACAGGGGAAATCTTCTGGTACTACTGTAGTTTGACATGTTATTAAATGATATATTAATTGATTATTAATTTATTTTGTGGACCCCACATTATTCTTAAATGCTACTATTATGGCAATAAATAAATGGAGATAGGATGAAAAGTTCTCCATACTACGGTAGTATTGGAATTTTCCACAAACAGAGTATTTTAGTCATTAATAATCATCAGTTGTAATTACAAAAGAATTGTGTGTACAAAAATCCACCAAGAAGCCATATTTTGTACAAAAATATAAAAGAAATCAAAACGCTATTTTTCGTCTTTCGGCATAAAAGTAGATTGGGTCAAAAGAATGGAACCATGTCACATGGATAAGAAATCACACTGGGTGGGTGGGAGAGCATTCATATTGGGTGCAAAACTTTTTCCTCTTTTTCATTCCATAATTCATTTTACCCATGCATGTGACTGGCACAGTAGTATTCATCGTTACCTTATATAAAATAACTATCTTAGAATGTACATAAACATATCTTGCCCATTTCGAAAAGCATATAACTCAGAACATTTATACAGTTCATGCACGCAACTAAAAGAAGAACAACTGTGTGTCCCAGAGCATTGATAAAGAAAATTCATAAAACCAAGAAAACGAAATCCATAAAACTTGAAAATTCAAAAAACTTTAACAAAATTCACAAAACTTACTTCGGTCAAAGAGTATTCATGGTCATCATCACTATCACCTACAACTTGTAAAGCTTCTAGCATTGTACCTGTTGAACCTCCTATAAGCAACACCTGAAAATATTTCAAAGAATTTAATGAGAAAAATGGAAGAATATGAAGTGCCATAAGGCCATGGCCAGGTCAAAGGAGAAGTCGCAAACTATTTCCAATAGAATTTTTTGGGATAAAGATTAATGCTTCTTGTTGAAAATAGAAGGGCTGTTATGTATTACCCTAAGGGCTTTTTAGTCTTTTTGCTTTGCCCTATTTTTCTTATTTTTTTTCTGTATTTTTCTATAGCCTATTTATATCTTGATTTTGTCTTGTATGACGTAAGTTGAATAATAATAATAAAAAAAAAAGCTCTTCTATCGTAGTTTTTTCTCCTTGTTCGAGAGTTTTTCACACAAAACTCGTGTTTTCTTCTCCTTACTTTCAATATGGTATCAAAGAAAGGTAACGAAACCCTAGTCGTCGTAGAGGAAAACACTGTCAAAACAGTTGACACCGCCACAGCCATTCCTTCTGCTGTCGATCAAACTACTGTCGACAGGTACCCCAGTCGCTCCATCTCAGCCCGATGCAGAAGTTGTTGTCGCACCATGACCAAGGCATCCGAGTAGCACCATCCGAGCAGCACCTAACACAGACGATTCCGTCCAAGCAGTGCCTGACGCAGACGCTGTCTCTTATACACATCTAGATGTGTATAAGAGACAGCCCTAAGGGCATATTTGTCTTTTTACTTTATGCCTACTAAATTAGGGTTTCCCCTGTCTCTTATACACATCTAGATGTGTATAAGAGACAGATCCGAGCAGCACCTAACACAGACGATTCCGTCCAAGCAGTGCCTGACGCAGACGAACCCAATTCCAACCGAGTCGCGCCCGACATCGTCGAACCAACTCTAACTGTCGAATCAGATCCAACATGATGGAGGCGAACTCGATTCTCCTATCGGTATCATCAGGTGTGCCATACTCTGTTGCCGATCTTCCCAACGTCGGTCACCCAAGTGGCATGAGCATTAACAGCCAGAAGTTCATGCTTGAAATGGGTGAATCCTCATTTTTTTCTGGTGGGCAACGACCAACCACATCAGCCCACCCGCTTCCTCACCATGCGTCGACCAGCCATGGTGCTTCAGTTTCGATAGGTCTGTCTCCAATGCTGGTTCAACAACAGTTAATTAGTCTTCAACAACAGATTGTTGCCCTTGGGGCAGCCCCTGAAACTACTATAAACCCTCAATCGAACCCCGCTAACTCAGATCTATCTTCCGGTCTACCGATGTATTCAAAGAACCCGATAACTGCTTTTCCTAACTTACCTACAACAAAAAATTTATCTAGATTTATGGGAAATTTTACAGGGTTCATTACAGGGGAGAAGCTGAATGGCCAGAATTATTTCTCTTGGTCCCAGTCCATCAAAATGACCCTCGAAGGACGTCACAAGTTTGAGTTTCTAACTAGTGAGATACCGAGACCTCGACCTGGAGACCCTCAAGAGCGCATTTGGAAGGGAGAAGACTTCTTGTTTCTAACATTGAGCCACCGATAGGGAAACCCTTACTGTATGTTGCAACTACTCGGGATATTTGGCATATTGTATAGAAATTGTACTTTAAAAGGCAGAACGAGTCACGTTTGTATACCTTGCGTAAACAGGTTCATAAGTGCAAACCCAACCATGGATGTTACTTCTTATTTCAATAAATTGTCCTTAATCTGGCAGAAAATGGATCTATGTCGGGAAATTGACTGGGAATGTCCGTGTGGGGGAGCAGTACTCAAAAATTGAGGAAGTTGATCGTGTTTACGACTTTCTTGCTGGTCTGAACTCCAAATTTGATATAGTTCGTAGTCGAATACTGGGACGGAGATCGATACCTTATCTCATGGAAGTTTGTTCAAAGGTTCGTTTAGAGGAAGATAGATTGAGTGCTATGAACAATCCTATTGTCAATACCAATGACTCTGTTGCATTTGGTGCAAGCAAAATCATCTGGATCTGATGGTGACAAGTAGAATGGTAAACAACCTCCTCCAGTGTGAGAACATTGCAAGAAACCGTGGCATACTAAGTGTTGAAATATGGTGCTTTAGCCCTAAGGGCATATTTGTCTTTTTACTTTATGCCTACTAAATTAGGGTTTCCCCTCATTCTATTTATATCTGAGTTTGGGGTCTCTAGCAAGTATGACATTAAATAATAAAATTTATCTATCGTGGGTTTTTCTCCCTGTGTTAGGGTTTTCCACGTAAGCCTTGTCTTGTCTCTTTTCTTTCTCCTTATCTTTCAATGGCGGACACGACTAATATGGCCATGATTCAAGCAGCCGTGGATTGGAATCTCCAGACTGTTTTGAACTCGACACAACAACAACCTTCGACTAGAGCCACGCCGCCAAATTTCTTCAACCAAGCCGGATCGCGGGTCGTCCGGACTGCTGGTGGTCTTGCTCCAGCTGAGGAGCTGTAGTAGCCGTTGATCGAGGAGATTCCAGCAATCGGGTCGAGTCAGATCGGAACCTTCGCGTCCAATAGCAGCCAATCGATCCCCGAGCCGTCCCCTCGCTATCCAACCTCGGAGCCGTCTGAAAGCAGTGCCGAACCTGGGTAATACCCAATCGCACCTGTTGGCATTTCGACAGTAGCTTCTGTTCTGCAGCAACACGGTGGACAGTACCTCCCGCACGTATACCCGGTTCAGCCACAGTATCGAATGGTTGATTCCATTGGAGAGAAATCCATTCCCTATAGACAGAGACATTCAAGATCTGAATCCCATGAGGAACTTCAACAGCAATTGGCCCATCTCCAGCAACAGATGGCCGCTAGTGGGGACAAAATTGAATGGCCATGATTCTTCCAGTCTTCCAATCTATTTAGAAAATCCGATAACAATGTTTCCTGCTCTTCCTACTACTAATCTTTTATCTGGGAGTATAGGAAACTCTGCAAGGATGGTCACACGAGAGAAGCTGAATGGCAGAATTACTTCTCCTGGTCCACAAACAGTTAAAATGGACCTTGATGGGCGCCATAAATATGGGTACTTGACTGGAGAAATACCACGACCAAGCCCTGGAGATCCCCAAGAGCATGTCTGGAAGGGAGAGGATTCATTGCTCTGCTCGATGTCGATCATCAGCATGGAACCACAAATTGGAAAACCCCTGCTCTATTTAGCCACCACACAGGATATTTGGGATGCAGTCCGAGGGTTATATTCTAGAAGGCATAACGCATCTCACCTGTATACTCTACGTAAACAGGTCCATGAGTGTAAACAAGGGAGCATGGATGTAACGTCATACTTCAACAAGATGTCTTTATTATGGCAAGAGATGGATTTGTCTCGGGAGATCATCTGGAACTGCCCACATGACGGAATTCAGTACTCGAAGATAGAAGAGGTTGATCGTATGTATGACTTTCTTGCAAGATTGCACCCCAAATTTAATACGGTTCGGAGTCGAATACTGGGGCAGAACCGATACCGTCTCTCATGGAGGTCTGTTCAGAGGTTCGATTGGAAGAAGATAGTTCGAGTGCGATGAATGGCTCTACTGTTACCACTATGGAGTCAGTTGCCTTTGGGGTGAAATCCTCTAGATCGGTTGGTGACAAGCAGAATGGCAAAACACCCCCAATATGTGAGCATTGCAAAAATTCGTGGCACACGAAGGATCAATGCTAGAAACTGCATGGTCGACCCCCTAATGGAAAACGTCACCCTCCAAATGACAAATTGAAGTCTGGTCGTGCCCTTGTGGGTGAATCTGTTGAGGGGGCCACACAACCTCAGGTGACCAACCCAGGTGATTCAGGTACCGTGGGGATCGAAACAGTTGCTTGGTCAAGTACTCCTTAGTCTTTTAGTTTCTTTGTTGAAGGAAATGAATTGTGGATTCTAGATTCAGGAGCGACCGATTACTTGACTTGCTCATCTGATCGATTCCTCTTGTATTATCCGAGTGTTGAAAATGAGAGGGTTCGAATTGCAGATGGGTCCTTCGATCCTGTTGCTAAAAGGTCATTTGTCGCCGTTTCAGGGATTAATTCTACAGAATGTACTACATGTGCCAAAAATTTCGTACAACCTATTGTCAATAAGTACAATAACAAAAGATTTGAACTGTAGAGTCGTCTTCTCACCAGATGTTGCTTTGTTTCAAGACTTGAGCTCGAGGATGACGATTGGCACTGCCCGATAGTACAAGGGTCTCTATTTCCTTTCTAAAGATGCTTCCTCCAGGAATTTGTTTAGGACTAGTCTTTTATCTTTATTTACTATGTCTGAAAAAGATTATGAGATATTTGTTTCCCCATTTATTCCATAATGTGAATATTTCTTCTTTGTCTTGTGATGTCTGTATATGTGTCAAACAGCCTTGTGTTTCCTTTGTTTCTCAGCCTTATAAACCTACCCAGTCGTTCCACCTGATCCACAGTGATGTTTGGGGCCCTTCAAACATCTCTACCTTGTTCGGTAAAAGATGGTTTGTCATGTTTATCGATGATCATACCCGGCTTACATGGATGTATCTCCTTGCTGATAAGTCTGAAGTCGTGTCTATCTTCCAACAATTCTATACCACTATCTTAACTCAATTTAATACGAAGATTGTCGTTCTTCGGACTGACAATGAACGTGAGTTTGTCAATCACACCCTCCGAGAATTCCTGACTTCAAAAAGAATTATCCATCAAAATTCTTGTGCTTACACTCCGCAACAAAACGAGGTGGCTGAACGTCAAAATCACCATCTCATTGAAGTTGCTCGATTCTTGATGATTCCAGCGTCTCTTCCATCGTACCTATGGGGAGATACTGTTTTTACTGCAGCCTATCTCATTAATTCGATGCCTTCACGCGTTCTCAAGTTTCAAACCCCCCCTTGAGTATTTTAAAGAATCCTGCCAGTCCACGCGTCTTATCCCTGAGGTTCCTCTTTGTGTGTTTGGGTGTACAGCTTTCATACACACTCACGGTCCTCACCAGACTATGTTTGCCCCACGAGCTCAAAAGTGTGTGTTTTTCGAGTATCATCTTCATCTGCGAGGTTATAAATGTTTCCACCCATTTTCTAGGAAGTACTTTGTCACTATGGATGTCACGTTCCTTGAAGATAAACCATTTTTTTCCGTTAGTCATCTTCAGGGGAAGACCACGAGTGAAGAGACTAACAGTTCCACATACTCTGTGCCTATTCATTTCAACCTTGAACCTAGTCCTGATACAAATGTCCTTGATCCACCTAGTCCCAAATTTGGTCCAGATATTCCAGTGTCTGTCCTCCCTACTAGACAAGTGCCACGATTAACATACTATAAGAAGAATCTCATAAAGGAAACCCAAGAAACCCCTATTGTTCCATCGAAAATTGTCCAAGCATCGAAACCAGCTCAAGTTCAAGATCCTGTTGTTTCAGGGAATGTCCTTGAAGAAAAGTCTGGGAATGTAGAAGAAGGTGAGACTAGCTCAGAGAAGGTTGAAATTATAAGTGGTAATGAGATGCTGAAAGGTAATGAGGTGTTGGAAGATCCTCAGGAGGATGAAGAATTGTCTCAAGAGTCCGAGCAGAGTCAGAGGCCGGAGAAAACTGGCAATTATGATACCATTCTTGATATGTCAATTGCTCTAAGGAAAGGAACCAAGTCATGCACAAAGTACCCTATGCACAGTTTTTTTACCTATAGTAATTTGTCTCCTGGTTTTAAAGTCTTTACTACCCAACTGGATGCTCTAGCAATACCTACCAGTGTGACAGTGTGCACACAGCCATGGAGGTTCCCGAGTGGAGAGCAGTAGTAATGGAAGAAATGAGAGCCCTCGAGGCGAACAAGACATGGGATTTAGTAGCCCTCCCTAAAGGTCACAAAACAGTTGGATGCAAATGGGTGTTCATAGTGAAGTATAGGTCTGACAGAATGTTGGAAAGATATAAGGTCAGGTTAGTTGCTAATGGGTTCACTCAGACGTATAGGATTGACTATTCAGAAACTTTTTCCCCAGTGGCTAAGCTCAACACGATCCGAGTTCTTCTGTCAGTTGTCGTGAATAAGGATTTGCCTCTACATCAACTAGATGTAAAAAATGTCATCCTGAATGGTGATTTAGAAGAAGAGGTTTACATGAGTCCTCCTCCAGGTTTCGAAGCTAAATTTGGGAACCATATTTGCAAACTCAGAAAGTCCTTATATGGGTTGAAAGAGTCTCCTAGAGCGTGGTTCAACAGATTCATGATGTTTGTTAAATCCCAATGGTTTGTTCAAGGGCATTCTGATCATACCCTGCTCACCAAAAAATCAATTTCAGGGAAGATTGTTGTTTCGTGGTTTAAATCCCAAGGGTTTGTTCAAGGGAAAATTGATTTACCTATCTCATACTAGACCCGACATCTCATATGTTGTGGGTGTGGTAAGTCAGTTCATGCAGAGTCCGTATGAGGAACACATAGAAGCAATTACTAGAATTCTGAGATATCTGAAATCCACCTCAGGAAAGGGCTTAGTTTTCAGAAAATATGATACACGGATCATTGAAACTTATACTGACTCAGACTGGGCAGGATCAGTGACCGATAGAAAGTCAACCTCGGGATATTGTACCTTTGTGTGCGAAAATTTGGTGACCTGGCGAAGTAAAAAACGGGGTGCAATTGCCAAGAGTAGTGCTGAGGTAGAGTATAGAGCTATGAGCCTGGGGTGGGTGAAGAAAAATGGTTATGGAAAGTTTTATCTGATCTTCACCAGGACAGTCCGGGTCCCATGAAACTGTATTGTGATAATAAGGTTGCCATTAGTATTGCCAACAATCCAGTACAACATGATAGAATCAAGCACGTTGAAATAGACAGACATTTTATTAAAGAGAGGTTAGACCACGGCGTTATTTGTATTCCCTATGTTCCTTCAGGCGAACAGGTCGCAAATGTTCTTACCAAAGGATTACCGAGACAGACGTTTGAAGCTTGTGTTAGCAAGTTGGGTCTTGCTGATATCTGCACCCCAACTTGAGGGGAAGTGTTGAAATATAGTGCTTTAGCCCTAAGGGCATATTTGTCTTTTTATTTTATGCCTACAAATTAGGGTTTCTCCTCATTCTATTTATATCTGAGGTTGGGATCTCTTGCAAGTATGACATTAAATAATAAATCTTATCTATCATGGTCTTTTCTCCCTGTGTTAAGGTTTTCCACGTAAACATTGTCTTTTCTCTTTTCAATCCTTATCTTTCTATACTAAAGATCAGTGCTGGAAGTTACATGGTCGACCTCCGAATGGCAGACGTCGTCCTCCTAATGATAAGTCATATCCTGGCTGGGCATTTGTGAGTTATTCTATAAATGGTGTTTCCCAGTCTCAATCTCACGTGAATAACAAGAATGACCCTAGTAATGTTGGGGGTCGGTGTGATTGTCCAATTAGGTACTTAGTCCAGTCTCCTTAGTATTGAGGGTAAGACACCATGGATACTAAACTTAGGAGCTACAGATCATTTAACTGGCTCGTCTGATCGGTTTCTCTCATATTTTCCGAGTGCTAGTAATGAGAAAAATCGGATTACAAATGGGTCCTTTGCTCCTGTTGAGGGAAAGGGTCATCTCCCTTCGTTTAAGAGGTCTGGACTATTGAGTTGTTTTCTCACTTGATACTGTTTTATTTCAGGACTTGAGCTCGGGCATGGGTGATTCTTCTCACTGATAAATCAGAGGTCATGTCTGTTTTCCAATAATTTTATACTACAATACAGACTCATTTTAACACCAAGATTGTCATTCTTCTTAGTGACAATGATCGTGAGTTCTTTAATAACACCTTTCATGATTTTTTGGCTTCTAAAGACATTGTCCACCAAAGTTCGTATGCTTATACTCCTCAATAAAATGAGGTGGCTGAACGAAAAAATCATCACCTCATTGAGGTTGCTTGGTCCCTCATGCTTTCTGCTTCTCTTCCCTCTTATTTATGGGGAGATATCATTCTAGCTGTAGTTCATCTCATCAATCGGATGCCTTCCCGTGTTCTCAAATTTCAAACTCCTCTTGAATGCTTCAAAGAGTCTTATCTATCCATGAGTCTTATTACTGATGTTCTTCGGGTATTTGGATGCACTGCTTTCGTCTATAGTCATGCTCCTCACCACACTAAATCAGCCCCTCGTGCTTAGAAGTGTGTCTTGATCGGGTATCCTCTCCACCAGCGAGGATATAAGTGTTTCCATCCATCTTCACGGAAGTACTTTGTCTCTATGGATGTAACATTCCTTGAGGATAAACCTTTCTTTCCTGTTAGTCCTCTTTAAGGGAAAAATACTAGTGAAGAGACTAATTGGTCCACATATTCAATTCCTATGGACTTTCTCCCTGAACCTATCCTGAGTACAAATGACATTGTCCTTCCTACTAAACAAGTGTCATGGATAACATACTACAGGAAGAATCTTATGTCTCTTGTCGCTCCACCGATAAAAAACTCTTTATCTTTCAATTTTAAAATTTAATTAAAGGGGAAAAAAAAAATAAGGGATTTGAGTGTTTCCAATAAAAATCTTATCTGATTTCATTTATTTCAATAAGAATTGAAGGTGTAAATTTTCTTGATTTAACAATAATTTTATTTTATAAGATTTTGCAAACCAATTTAATTATGTATTCGGCGGGATATATTCTATAATAGTAATAATGATTTCGAGAAACAAAATTAAGTAAGAGTTCATAGAATTCAAAAAGAAGGTTTTAACTTAGTCAACTAATGTCATCGTTTCAATGTCTCATTAAATTTTTAATAAAAAGTTTCAGTTTACTATTTGATCTTCTATATTTATTATATAAATAATATATAAAATATATAATAAAATAAAAAATCAACAAAAACTTTTTGGTTTATTGGGGCCATGGGGATTCGTAATTTTCCCCATCCCGAAAATCATAAAACAAAGATATGAAAAAGAAAGGTCAACCCGTGTATTTATTTTTATTCTTTGAACAAAAAAGGTACCATTTTCTATTTTTTAGGTCTGCTTCCTTCTTTTATTTTGAATCACAGGAAATGATTCAATCTCGAACTGGGCCTAACTATTCAGTTGAAGTGAGAGTTGGTTCAACTATCGAGGATAGAAATTTTGAGGAATTCTCAAGTTGCTCGAACCTGGTGAGAGGAATTTTTTCAAGACTGCCGTCTTTGCTAGTAAGTGGATCGGAACTGACACCCGCTCAAGCTCAAGGTACTCCTGTTTTTTATAATACCGATGTGTATGTTGAGGGTGATGTGTGTGATGTGGTTGAGAGTGACAAAATTGATATGACAATTCCAGAAAATGACAAAGTTGAAGGTAGTGATGAGTCATCAAGAGAAACACAGACAATGACTGTTTGCCACAGGCAATTGAGTGTGACCATCGTCCTTTTACTGATGAGAGGTCAGGCAAAACAGGGAGTTACGATGCCTCTCTTGATATACCCATTGCTTTGAGAAAGGGAACCATATCATGTACCAAGTATTCCATGCATAGTTTTCTATCCTATAGTAATTCGTCTTCTAAGTTCAAGGCGTTCACTACCAACCTAGATACCGTAACAATACCAAACAATATACATATGGTCATGGAAATCCCTAAATGGAAGGCTACGGTCATGGAAGAGATGAGAGCTCTTGAAAAGAATAATACATGGGATCGTGTAGCTCTCCCTAAAGGGCATAAAATAGTTGGTTCAAATGGGTGTTCACTGTAAAGTATAAGTCTGATGGACTCTCGATAGGTACAAGGCCAGATTGGTTGCTATAACATTTACTCAAACTTATGGAATAGACTACTCTGAAACTTTCTATCCTGTAGCAAAACTAAATACAGTTTGAGTCCTTCTCTCAGTAACAGTTAACAAAGATTGGCCTCTTCACCAACTTGATGTGAAAAATGCATCCTTGAATGGTGAGTTAGAGGAAGAGGTCTATATAAGTCAGCCCCTAGTTTTGAAACTCAATTGACCATCAGGTCTGTAAACTCAGAAAGTCCCTGTATGGTTTGAAACAGTCTCTAAGAGCTTGGTTTGACAGGTTCACCACTTTTGTTAAGTCCCAAGGTTTTAATCAGGGGCACTGTGATCACACCTAGTTCACAAAGAGATCAGTATTGGAGAAAATAGTTTTTCTAATTGTGTACGTACATGATATTGTTCTGTCAGGAGATGATGTTGCTGAGATTACCAGACTAAAAAAGAAAATGGCTTATGATTTTGAGATTAAGGATCTTGGAAGTTTAAGGTGTTTCCTTAGAATGGAGGTGGCAAGATCAAGAGAAGGGATTTCTGTTTCTCAACAGAAATACACACTCGATTTGTTGAAGGAGACGGGGATGACTGGATGTAAACCTGTTGATACTCCTGTTGAATTTAATGCTAAGTTGGATTTTGTTGACGAAGTTCTTGTTAATAAAAAGAGATGCCATCGTCTGGTGGAAAAATTGATTTACTTATCTCATACTAGACCGGATATATCCTATGTTGTCAGTGTAGTTAGTCAATTTATGCAAGCACCTTGCGAGAGACATATGGAGGCTGTAAATCGAATTCTGAGATATTTGAAAACTACTCCAGGTAAAGGTCTAATGTTCAGGAAAACTGACAGGAAATGCATTAAGGCTTATACAGACTCCGATTGAGCAAGTTCAATTACAGACAAAAAATCGACTTCAGGGTATTGTACCTTTGTGTGGGGTAATCTTGTTACTTGGAGGAGTAAGAAGCACGTTGAGGTTGCTAGAAGCAAAAGCTATGAGTCTAGGAATATGTAAAGGGATATGGTTGAAGAAAGTTCTGTCTGATCTTCATCAAGACAGTGAATTCCTATGGAACTCTATTGTGAAAACAAGGCAGCTATAAGTATAGCCAACAATCCTATGTGACATGATAGAACAAAACATGTGGAGATCAATAGACACTTCATCGAAAAAAAACTGGACAGTGGCAGTATTTGTATTCCTTACATCCCTTTTGGTCAACAAGTTGTTGACATTCTCACTAAAGGATTACTCAGGCAAAACTTTGATACTTGTGTTAGCAAGTTGGGTCTAATTAACATCTATGCCCCACCTTGAGGAGGAGTGTTGGAAATAGAAGGATTGTTATGTATTAGCCCAAGGGTTTTTTAGTCTTTTTACTTTGCCCTATTTTTCTTTTTTTCTGTATTACGATTTTCTTAGCCTATTTATGTCTTGGTTCTGTGTTGTATGGTGTAAGTTGAATAATAATGAAAAAGAGCTCTACTATCGTGGTTTTTTCTCCCTGTTTGAGGGTTTTCCACGTAAATATTGTGTTTTCTTCTTACTTTCAATACTTCTAATTGGTGTAAATTGCCCTAACACTTTGACCTCTTTCTAGAGCATGTTATCTTCATTGCTATCTCTTGGTGTAGCTTGTCTAAATTATTTCATGCTTATAGTTTTGATTCTCTTTTGACCAACTGGAGATGTCTTTTGTAACTCCTTTGATTTGGGGCTTCTCTCTCCCTCTTTTGTAGTTTCATACATCAATGAAATTGTTTAATGAAAACTGAGTTTTCATTGAGGAAAAAAATGAATACAAAGCCATATAAAAAGTAAAGCTCCACAAAAAATGAGTCAAACAATAAAAGGCTCAACAAAGCCAAAAGAAATATAGAATCTTACAAAGGACCACACATTACTCGAACATCTCTCAAGAGCCCTCTAAAGATTCTACTATTCTTCATCCTCCCATCCCAATGGTCCCACAAAATCGAGCAAACCCCACTCATCACAAAATCTTCCCTTTCTCACAAAAGGACAAGTGAAGAAAAAGCTCCTCAATTGTCTCTCTCTACAATCGCAGAAGCCAAACATCTTAAAGAAACAACACCAAACTGCTCCTGCAAAATCATATCTCCAAAGAATATGATCAAGGTAGACAGCCACCCACTATTAAGGATGCAAGAAAATAACCCTCTACCAAGCTGGACATCCTCTTGAAATTCGATCTGGGTGTTAACTTTTTCATACATGACCTGTCGCACGGAGAACTTAACCTTCCTGGCAATTTTCACCTTCCACAACACGGTAAAAACAAAACTGCAAGAATGGGAGGGACTTGCCAAATAATTGAAGAAGGAACTGCATGAAAAGCATTTGAACAAGCTAGGACTCCAAAGGCAAACAAAGATTCTCTGATCAAATATAAAAAGAGCTGAAATACCTTTGGTTTCTCTATTGGACAACGAATGATGGAACCCAAATAAAACACAAACGAAAGCTCTCAGAGAGAAATGACAGCAACCACCGAATGATTCCTCTAAGGCTACACTTTTGTTTTTTTATCAATTTGGAAACAACACTTCAAAGGGTATGAAATCGAGGAAAAGGGACATTAAAAAGGGTAAGGTTTAAAATTATTATGGTAGAAACAAACGTTGATTAGGATCTATTCTATAGCTTACACAACTGTGACCTTGAGTTTCAAGGAGACAAAATTGTTACGGAAGAAATAAACTAAATTTACTATCTAAGCCCGTAATGTCAAAGTTGTCAATAAATGTTCCTCTTTCACTACACTCCCTCCCCACCAATGGCCAACCCAACTTCCAAGCCAAAATATCCGTCCATTCACTAATTGTCTCTACATCTTCCCTGATCATTCAAACTTTCAGGAATATCCTAAATGCCCTTTAATCCATTTCATTCTTTTCGATTCGTTGCATGGGGTCCCTTCACTTCATCACCTAGTCTTAACGTCAAGATTGCTTTAAGAAACTAAACTTTCATTGAGAAATATGAAAGAATGCATGTAGATACATATTGAAAAAACAGTCCAGAAGAGAGAGGCCACAATTAACTCTAGAAAGGGCTTCCAATCCAAAAGAGCTAGACCAAGCTGATAAATACACAAAGCCCAATTAACATACCCACCAGGAAACACTAAACCTAACACTTTCTGGAAAATGTATTGTGGAAGTTCAGCACTTTTCCAGCTAATATTCTACAAGGATTGAATCTGTTTTAATTGCTATCTACTCCATTCCTGCTATAAGCAGCGACATTGGCAAGTATTTAAGTCATCCTTGCAACAAGAAGCACGTGGAACACAGTAACTGTAACACCCCAAATTTTTTGTTTTTAATGTAATTTCAGTCATTTCTAACATTAAGGGACATTGTTTGGAATTTTTGAAATTTAAGTGTAATTTTGGAAATTTATATCGCCCAAACTTAATTTGAAATAAATGTCAATAATTAATTTCATTTTGGAAGGAGATTAGTTAAATTCTTTAATTGAAAAATTAAGAGAAAAAAAGGGGTTAAAAGTTGGAAGGAAGAGAATAAAAATAAGATAGGATAAAAAAAAGGGGTTATATTTTATTTTTATTTTTATTTTATTTCCTTTCTTTTTCTCTTTTTTTCTTTCTTTTCTTCCCTCCCCCACATGTCTCTCCCCTCTCTTTCGAAACCAGAAACCCCCCTCCCCTTCGGATGATCTCACCAATCGGCTTCGCGCAAGCCCTAGCGCCTTCCTCGCCTCGCCATTCACCGACCCTCCCGGCGTTGTTGTTCATTGTCATCATACCCACGCCGCGCGTCTCCAAGTCAAGCCTCCCAGCCGAAACCACCGCCTGCCCAGTGCCGCTCCTCCGCGTTGTCCTGCCTTCACCTCTCATCTCGTCCGCCAGCCACACATCAGATCCGTCGATCGTGGATTCTGCCGCCACTGACCAGATCCGTCCAGCCCAGATCCGCTTCACCTCACCATCAGATCAGCCGCCCCAGCCACACTCGCCTTTGCTAGATTTTGTTTGAAGCTTAAGCCGTCAAAGAGTTTGGGAGTCAAAGGAGGCACCGTCAATAAAGATGGAAGTAATTTTCATTCTTTGGGTAAGTTCTTGATAGTTTGGATTTGGACTTGAAGTCTTACAGTTATGGCTTGAACTGAAATTTGAGAGTTGTTTTCGTTGTTATGGTTGCTACTTCCGGTTGCCGTTATAATTTGATGGTCGGATTTTATCTGTGGAGTTTCGATTAAGGTAAGTAATCTTACTACTGGAACTACCCTAGTGCCAGGCAATGATAATTATGATTTATTGAGGATTATTGGTTAGCATAATGTTTATGTATACCTTCATTGATTGAGGTTTGAGAGGACTAGATGCGCATAAAGATGTTTGATTGCTAGCATGATTAAAGTATATTTTATTTTATGAGATTATGTTTGATCTGAGGTTGATGGGTTGTACGTACATGTATGTTTTAAAACCATGTTATGATACTTGTGATGTTGAGATCGTGATAGTGTCCTCACTAGATAGTTAGAAGTCCACTAGAGGTTGTGTGTCCTTCGGGATTCACTAGAGGCGATGCTTTCCCTTGGGATTCACCAGAGGTTGTGTGTCCTTCGGAATTCACAAGAGATGGTGGTTTCCTCCGAGATCCACCAGAGGTTATGTTTCCTTCGGGATTCACTAGAAGCAGTGGTTTCTTTCAAGATCCACCAGAGGTTGTGTTTCTTTCGAGATTCACTAGAGGTTGTGTGTTCCATGAGGACTAGAAAAGTTTATATGTTCCACTAGAGGTAGGCATCTAGGGAACATAGATGCCTAGCCTGACCCCAGTAGTGGGGTTACTTACAGAGTATTTTATACTCACCCTTTCTCATGTTTATGTTTCAGGTAAGGGCAAGGACGCACTGACGAATGACAAGAGGAATTCCTTTTGATTCAAATGCAACAAAACCACCTCTTTTTAGAGTTTAATACGAACACTAAGCCAAACAGTATTTATACGGATTCCTCAAAAATGAAAAATAAACTATCATAATAAATGACAGAAGCATCACCATCACTTTGTCTGCAAGCTGTTCGATGCCCTTCTTCCTGGCAAGATTAGATCAAGAATAGCCAATCTTGGTATTTGGAACTTATTGTTGAGATTTGTTTTCAGACATATTTATTTCCATTTATGACCTTTGGGTACCCTATCATTTGAATTTATTATTTGGATTTAATGAAAATCTTTTAAGCTGCCTTATTTATTTAGCATTTATTTCACTATAAAAGGATGTCGTTTTAACTTCAATGCATGCATGCGTTTAGTAACGGCTAGCTTGAGTCCTTGGGGGTCGGGTCATTACAGTTGGTATCAGAGCCCATGTTTTGGGTTCTGAAGACTGACTTACTACGTAAGTCTAAGTAGTCCTTGTGGCCCAATAATGGATTCCTCGTCATCGCCAAGTATGTCTTACTAATAAAAGTTTTCATTATATACATGAGATTAGTTGATGTAATGTTTCAGTAGCATGTTTTCTTGAGAATGAACCAGAGAGAGAGCTGATTTGTGAATTCATGACAGGACATGGCACATAAGCTCAGACCAAGAAAAGAAGTTAGTGGAGGGGTTCGGGACCCCCAAGTGCAATATCCACAAGTTCAGAATCCTCCCCCCAGGTGCAGGATGAGGGAACCGGTGGTAGCTAGCCCGTCCTGACAGCTCCGAATCCACCTGTGACTCAAATTGATGAGAAGACAATGGAGGCAAGAATTTGGGAAGTCGTTGCGTCCTCCCCGATGGAAAGACTACAGGAGTTGATTCGTAATACGATGGCAAGACAGACTGCCCAGAACCAAGCTCAGAAGGAGCAAATACCACCAGTTCAGTTGCAACAGACCTAGTCGCCGAGTCAAAACATGCAGGGTCTGTCCCATGAAGCTAAGCACTTGAGAGATTTCAGAAAGTTTGACCCTCGCCCATTTGATGGATCGTTGACGGATCCCACTAAAGCAGAGATGTGGTTGTCCTCGATTGAGACGATTTTTCGTTATATGAGGTGCCCAGAAGAGCACAAGCTCCAATGTGCACTTTTTATGCTGACCGGCAAAGCAGAGATTTAGTAGCATTCAGCGAAGAAAATGATTGATACCAATAGGGGACTTGCAATCTGAAAGAAGTTTAGGGAGCGTTTTCACAAGAAATATTTCTCAGCCAACACCTGGTACAACAAGCAGGCAGAGTTCTTGAATTTGAAATAAGGGGTTATGTCGGTGGAGGAATATGAGCAGGAATTTGATAAGTTGTCCCATTTTGCCCCTGAGCTGGTAGCCACCGAGGCAGCAAGGACAAAAAGGTTCGTCTAGGGTCTGAGGAGCGGATTGCGAGGTATGGTGCATGCCTTGGACCTCAAGACGTATGTTGCGGTACTGCGGGCCGCTGTGAGGATTGATGCTGACTCCCAGAAGGGAGAAGAGTGTAGGAAGTCGTTCGGAATTGGGACCTCTATAAGTCAGAAAAGGAAAGTTGAGCCAAGGGCTCCTGAGCCTCAGCAAAGGAACCAGAATGCAGTTTATGCTCCGCGTTGAGGATAAAGGACTGTGACCATAAAGAATAAATATCCACTTCCCAGAATTGATGACTTGTTCAACTAGTTACAGGGAGCTACGGTGTTCACTGTTCTCAATGATTGATCTTCGGTCAAGATACCATCAGTTGAGGATAAAGGACCGTGGTCTGTCTCTTATACACATCTAGATGTGTATAAGAGACAGGTTTTAGGTAAGGGCAAGGACGCACTGACGAATGACAAGAGGAATTCTTGAACGAGTCACTGGGGACCAGTTTTAAGCTTCCGCTCATGTTTTAAGATTTCCTTTATGTTTTTGGTGAGCGAGAAGCAGCCAGGTATAGGAGAAGGAGCAAAGCAGCTCGATCGAGAGGGAAGACTTTCCTATATTATGTTCTGATGGATAGGCTGGTTGCACTCCCTTTGAGGTAAGAACAATTCCTTTTGATTCAAATGCAACAAAACCACCTCTTTTTAGAGTTTAATACGAACACTAAGCCAAACAGTATTTATACGGATTCCTCAAAAATGAAAAATAAACTATCATAATAAATGACAGAAGCATCACCATCACTTTGTCTGCAAGCTGTTCGATGCCCTTCTTCCTGGCAAGATTAGATCAAGAATAGCCAATCTTGGTATTTGGAACTTATTGTTGAGATTTGTTTTCAGACATATTTATTTCCATTTATGACCTTTGGGTACCCTATCATTTGAATTTATTATTTGGATTTAATGAAAATCTTTTAAGCTGCCTTATTTATTTAGCATTTATTTCACTATAAAAGGATGTCGTTTTAACTTCAATGCATGCATGCGTTTAGTAACGGCTAGCTTGAGTCCTTGGGGGTCGGGTCATTACAGTTGGTATCAGAGCCCATGTTTTGGGTTCTGAAGACTGACTTACTACGTAAGTCTAAGTAGTCCTTGTGGCCCAATAATGGATTCCTCGTCATCGCCAAGTATGTCTTACTAATAAAAGTTTTCATTATATACATGAGATTAGTTGATGTAATGTTTCAGTAGCATGTTTTCTTGAGAATGAACCAGAGAGAGAGCTGATTTGTGAATTCATGACAGGACATGGCACATAAGCTCAGACCAAGAAAAGAAGTTAGTGGAGGGGTTCGGGACCCCCAAGTGCAATATCCACAAGTTCAGAATCCTCCCCCCAGGTGCAGGATGAGGGAACCGGTGGTAGCTAGCCCGTCCTGACAGCTCCGAATCCACCTGTGACTCAAATTGATGAGAAGACAATGGAGGCAAGAATTTGGGAAGTCGTTGCGTCCTCCCCGATGGAAAGACTACAGGAGTTGATTCGTAATACGATGGCAAGACAGACTGCCCAGAACCAAGCTCAGAAGGAGCAAATACCACCAGTTCAGTTGCAACAGACCTAGTCGCCGAGTCAAAACATGCAGGGTCTGTCCCATGAAGCTAAGCACTTGAGAGATTTCAGAAAGTTTGACCCTCGCCCATTTGATGGATCGTTGACGGATCCCACTAAAGCAGAGATGTGGTTGTCCTCGATTGAGACGATTTTTCGTTATATGAGGTGCCCAGAAGAGCACAAGCTCCAATGTGCACTTTTTATGCTGACCGGCAAAGCAGAGATTTAGTAGCATTCAGCGAAGAAAATGATTGATACCAATAGGGGACTTGCAATCTGAAAGAAGTTTAGGGAGCGTTTTCACAAGAAATATTTCTCAGCCAACACCTGGTACAACAAGCAGGCAGAGTTCTTGAATTTGAAATAAGGGGTTATGTCGGTGGAGGAATATGAGCAGGAATTTGATAAGTTGTCCCATTTTGCCCCTGAGCTGGTAGCCACCGAGGCAGCAAGGACAAAAAGGTTCGTCTAGGGTCTGAGGAGCGGATTGCGAGGTATGGTGCATGCCTTGGACCTCAAGACGTATGTTGCGGTACTGCGGGCCGCTGTGAGGATTGATGCTGACTCCCAGAAGGGAGAAGAGTGTAGGAAGTCGTTCGGAATTGGGACCTCTATAAGTCAGAAAAGGAAAGTTGAGCCAAGGGCTCCTGAGCCTCAGCAAAGGAACCAGAATGCAGTTTATGCTCCGCGTTGAGGATAAAGGACTGTGACCATAAAGAATAAATATCCACTTCCCAGAATTGATGACTTGTTCAACTAGTTACAGGGAGCTACGGTGTTCACTGTTCTCAATGATTGATCTTCGGTCAAGATACCATCAGTTGAGGATAAAGGACTGTGATATACCCTAACACAGCCTTCTGTTCAAGATATGGGCATTATGAGTTCATCGTGATGTCGTTCGATCTAACGAATGCTCTCCAACAGTGTTTTATGAACCTGATGACTAGGGTGTTCAAGAAATTCCTCAACACCTTTGTGATAGTTTTCATTGATGATATCTTGGTTTATTCCATGACCGAGGCAAAGCATGTAAAGCATTCACGAAAAGTTTTGGAGACACTGCGAGCAAATAAGTTGTATGCCAAGTTTTCTAAATGTGAGTTTTGGTTGAGGTAGGTGTCCTTTCTAAGGCATGTAATATTGAAGGAAGGAGTCTCCGTGGATCCTGCAAAGATTGAGGCAGTTACAAGTTGGGCTCGTCCAGCCACAGTCAGCGAGGTGCGTAGTTTCCTGAGGTTAACAGGCTACTACAGGTGATTTGTGAAGGATTTTTCTCGCATAGCCACCCTTTTGACTCGGTTGACCCAAAAGGGAGCCTCTTTCGTTTAGAGTGAGGCTTGTGAGAAGAATTTCCAAGATCTCAAGCAGAAGTTGGTTTCAGCTCCAGTTCTTATAGTGCCCAGATGGATCAGGTGGTTTCGTCATCTACAATGACACTTCCAAGAAAGGATTGGGATGCGTGCTGATGCAGCAAGGTAGAGTGATTGCTTATGCTTCTCGTCAATTGAAAAGTCATGAACAGAATCATCCCACCCACGATTTGGAATTGGCAGCAGTGGCTTTCGCTTTAAAGATCTGGAGGCATTATTTATATGGAGAGAAGATACAGATTTTCACCAACCACAAGAGTTTAAAGTATTTCTTCATTCAGAAGGAGTTGCACATGAGGCAACAAAGGTGGTTGGGATTATGACTGCGAAATTTTGTATCACCCAGAAAAGGCGAATGTAGTAGCAGATGCCCTAAGCTTATAGCCCATTCAGCAGCCCTTATTACCAGACAGACTAATTTGTGCAAGGAACTAGAGCGGGCCGAGATTGCAGTAGCAGAGGGGAAAGTCATGACATAGTTAGCACAGTTGTCAGTGCAACCAAGTCTAAGGCAGAGAATTATTGATGCGCAACAGTGTGGCCCTCATCTAGAGGGAGTTCGTAAGGTGGAGTCAGGTCAGGATGGTGAATTCTCTGTATCAGCAGAAGGTGGGCTTCTCTATCAAGGACGCTTGTGTGTGCCAACAGATAGTGACCTTAAGATTGAGCTATTGTCAGAGGCTCACAGTTCTTTGAAGCGTTATTACTGGTAGAATGACATGAAAAGAGAGATTGTTGAGTTCGTCAGCAAGTGTGGTGTGCCAGCAAGTGAAAGCCCTGAGACAGAAGTCAGCAGGCTTGTTACAACCATTGAGTGTGCCAGAATGGAAGTGGGAGCACGTGTCTATGGACTTCATTGTGGGGTTGCCTCGGACACCAAAGAGTTTCACTGTGATTTGGGTTGTGGTAGACAGACTTACTAAATTAGCACATTTCATACCTGGAAAGTCTACTTTTTCAATAAATAAGCAGGCGCAGATATACATCAAAGAGGTGGTGAGATTGCACGGGGTACCTATGTCCATTGTGTCAGATAGAGACCCCGTTTCACATCCAACTTCTGGAAGAGTCTGCAGACAGCATTGGGAACTCGGTTGGATTTTAGTACAACTTTTCACCCACAAACCAATGGGTAGACAGAACGTTTGAATCAGATATTGGAAGATATGTTGCGTGCCTATGCCTTAGAGTTTTCAGGAAGCTGGGATGCTCACCTGCATCTGATGGAATTTGCTTATAATAGCAGCTACCAGCCTACTATCGGGATGCACCATTTGAGGCCCTATATGGGAAAAGTTGCAGGTCTCCTGTGTGTTGGGATGAGGTAGGAAAAAGAAAGTTGCTAGGACCTGAGATAATGCAAACCACGAATGAGGCAATACAGAAGATCAGGGCTCGTATGCAGATAGCTCAGAGCAGACAGAAAAGCCATGCCGATGTGAGACGTAAGGACTAGGAATTTGAAATCGGTGATAAAGTGTTCTTAAAGGTAGCACCTATGAAGGGTGTTCTGAGATTTGGCAGGAAAGGGAAGTTGAGTCCAAGATTCCTTGGGCCTTTCGAGGTCTTAGAGCGAATTGGTCCTGTAGCTTATCGATTGGCAATGCCGCCGTCACTGTCTTCAGTTCAGAATGTCTTCCATGTCTTATTGCTGAGAAAATATGTGACAGATCCGTCCCATGTGTTAGACTTTGAGCCATTGCAGTTGAATGACAACTTGAGCTACAAGGAGAAGCCTATAGAAATTCTTGCCAGAGAGGTAAAGACGTTGCGCCGCAGGGAGAGAGCTTTTGTGAAAGTCCTGTGGTAGAACCACCAGTTCACGGAGGCTACCTGGGAGCGAGAGGATGAGATAAGGGTCCAGTACCTGGAGCTTTTTCAGGAATGAACTTTCAAGGACAAAAGTTCTTTAATGAGGGAAGAATGTAACACCCCGAATTTTTTGTTTTTAATGTAATTTCAGTAATTTCTGACATTAAAGGACATTTTTGGAATTTTGAAAATTTCAGTGTAATTTTGGAAATTTATGTCGCCCAAATTTAATTTGATATGAATGTCAAGAATTAATTTCATTTTTGAAGGAGACTAGTTAAATTCTTTTTTAATTGAAATTTAAGAGGAAAAAAGGAGGGTTAAAATGTGGAAGACAGAGAATAAAATAAGATAAGATAAGATAGAATAAAATAAAAATAAATCTTTTATTATATTATATTTTTATTTTTATTTTTTTTCCCTTCTTTTTCTCTATTCTTTTCTTTTCTCCCCCTCCCCCCTCACACTTCTCTCCCCTCTCTTTCAAAACCAGAAACCCTCTCCCCTTCGACCGATCTCGCCAACCGGCTTCGCGCAAGCCCTAGCACCTCCCTCGCCTAGCCGTTCGTTGACACCCCGGGCGTTGTTGTTCGTCGTCGTCAGACCCACGCCGCGCATCTCCAAGTCGAGCCTGTCTCTTATACACATCTAGATGTGTATAAGAGACAGCTACTAACCAGATCCGTCCAGCACAGATCCGCTTCACCTCACTGTCAGATCCGTGCCGTCACGTCGGGCTCCTCCGCAGCTCCAGTCACACGTCCGCCACCCCAGCCGCACCACCTGTCTCTTATACACATCTAGATGTGTATAAGAGACAGCGTCGGGCTCCTCCGCAGCTCCAGTCACACGTCCGCCACCCCAGCCGCACCACTGCCGATCATCGTCGCCT
Source organism: Benincasa hispida (assembly GCF_009727055.1). NCBI lineage: Eukaryota > Viridiplantae > Streptophyta > Magnoliopsida > Cucurbitales > Cucurbitaceae > Benincasa > Benincasa hispida. The sequence continues at coordinate 23,474,398 of NC_052356.1, forward strand.
TGTTGCGTCGGGTCTGTCTTGGTCTTCCACGCCGTCTTGCCTTCACCTCTCGTTCACCAGCCGCGAGTCAGATTCGTCAATCCTGGGTTCTGCCACCATTGACCAGATCTGTCCAGCGCAGATCCGCTTCACCTCATTGTCAGATCCGCGCCGTCACGTCGGGCTCCTCCGTCGCTCCAGCCGCGCGTCCGCCGCCCCAGCCGCACCACACCGATCGTCGTCGCCCTGCTGCGTCGAGTCTGTCTTGGCCTTCGTCAGATCTGTTGGGGTAAGGTTGTGTCGATTCGGTTTGTTCTCTTGGTCATTAATATTGTGTTTTAGTGTTATGACTCACCTTTGTTGGATTTTGTTTGAAGATTAAGCCGTCAAAGAGTTTGGGAGTCAACGGAGGCACCGTCAAGGAAGGTGGAAGTGATTTTCATTCTTTGGGTAAGTTCTTAATAGTTTGGATTTGGACCTGAAGTCTTACAGTTGTGGGTTGAACTAAATTTGAGAGTTGTTTTTGTTGTTAGGGTCGCTACTTCGGGTTGTCGTTATAGTTTGGTGGTCTGATTTCATCTGTGGAGTTTCGATTAAGGTAAGTAATCTTACTATTGGAACTGCCCTAGCGCCAAGCATTGATAATTGTCTAGAATAGCCTGTTAACCTAGGGGCTTTTTGTAATTTCTTATGCACCTCGTTTCCCATTGTCTATTTATTCGATATGTTCCCTTATATTCTGTGTATCAGAACAATAATAAAAAATAAGTCTCTATCGTAGAGTTTTCCACGTAAACTGTGTGTTCTTTCTCTATTCTCTTTTTCATCATGATATCAAAGCAAGGCGACGAAACCCTAACCGTCATCGACGAGAATCAACCACAGTTTTCTTCAGCAGCCTTCGTGGGAATCGACAGAGCCACAAATGTTGATATCACAGCAACAATTCAAGCAGCTGTCAAGCGTTACCTCCAAGTCGTACTGCCTCAAATGGTTCCAGCAGTCGCTCAGTTTTAGCAATCGTTCAATGGCCAATCAGCCCTTCCATCCCAGATCGGAGTGTCGACCAACAACCGGAGCCAACAGATTGCACCGAGCCCAATCAAAGATCGATACCAGGAGGTCGCAGCTGGTTCTTTCCATTCGCAGCTTAAGCCCAACCAACGGTCGATACCAAGAGTTCGTGGCTGGTTCACTTCGGTCGCAGCTTCCTTTTGTGACAACACCAGCCAATGATTGAAGTCGGGTCCTCACGGTTGACTCTTTCCAATCTCAGCCATTCGTGACAGCATCTCTTCTTGTTGAACAAAAATTTCCAACCGCGCCAAGCAGTAGCGGCACGACCCATTGCCCTATTGAGATTTGGCGTCGTTTCGCTTATCTCCAACAACAAATTACAGACTTCGGAACAGTTCTTGGCACGAACCCACAAACAATTCAACCAGAATTCTTTACCAACCTACCGATCTATTCTGAGAAACCAGTAAACTCTTTCCCTGTTTTACCCAATACGAATTATTTGTCTGTTTCAATGGGAAAATTCTGCAAGGTTCATCATTGAAGAAAGGTTGAATGGCTAGAATTATATTTCTAGGTCTCAATCAATCAAAATGGCTTTGGACGGGTGACATAAATTTGGGTACTTGACAGGAGAGATACTAAAACCTGAACCGGGTGATTCTCAAGAATGCATCTAGAAAGGAGAAGATTCCTTGTTACGGTCAGTTCTTGTTAACAGTATGGAACCCCAAATTGACGGACCATTACTTTAGGTTGCAACCGCCAAAGATATTTGGGATGTTGTGCAGAAACTTTACTCAAAAAGGAAGAATGCGTCTCGACTGTACACTCTACACAAGCAGATCCACGATTGCAAACAAGAAACCATGGATGTAACGTCCTACTTTAATAAACTGTCTCTGATATGGCAAGAGATGGACCTGCGTCGAGAAATCGTCTGGAATTGTGCAAAAGGCAGGGCTCAGTATTTAAAGACTGAGGAAGCTGATCATGTCTATGACTTCTTAGCTGGGTTAAACTCCAAATTCGATGTTGTTCGAAGTCAATGTTGGGCCAACGCCCTATACCCTCTCTCATGGAGGTATGTTCAGAAATACGGCTAGAAGAAGACAGATCGAGTGTTATGAACAATCCAGTTATTACTTCAACAGATGCTACTGCTTTTGTTACAAAGTCGTCCGGTTCTGACGGGGATAAGAAACCCCTTCCTGTCTGTGAGCACTGCAAAAAGTCATGATATACAAAAGATCAGTGTTGAAAGCTACATGGAAGACCTCCAAATAGCAGCCGTCGTCAGTCACATGACAAGTCAAATCCTGGACGTACACTAGTGAGTGACTCGGCAAATGAGAATCCCCAACATCAACCTCCGACTGATGGTAAAAACAATTTAAGTGCAGTTGGGGTCAGTGCTATTGCGTAGTCAGGTACAATTCAGTCTTTTGGCCTTATTAGTATTAATGGTAAAAGACCCTGGATTGTTGACTCAGGGGCTACAGATCATCTTACTGGTTCATATGATCAATTTCTTTCATACTATCCGAGCGCTGGTAATGAACAGATTAGAATTGCAGATGGGTCGTTTGCCCCTGTAGCAGGAAAAGGCCATCTCTCTCCGTTCGAGGGTTTGGTGTTGTGTGATGTGTTGCATGTTCCTAAGATTTCGTATAATTTATTATCTGTCAGTAAAATTACAAGAGATCTCAGTTGTCAAGCAGTTTTTTCACCCAACTCTGTTGTATTTCAGGATCTGAGCTCGGAGAGTCGATTGGCACTGCCCGGCATGATGGGGGCTCTACTTCCTGACTGATGATACTTCCTCTAGGGATGATTATAGGACCAGTTTCATTTCTTTAAATTTTTCTACTTCTAATAATGATTTTATGTTGTGGCACTTTCGCCTAGGGCATCCGAATTTTCAATACATGAAATATCTGTTTCCTTATTTGTTTCGCAATATTAATATATCTTCTTTAAACTGTGATGATTGTATTCGAGCCAAACAGAGTCGTATTTCCTTTCATTCTCGCCTTACAAATCGTCCAGACCCTTCACCCTAGTTCACAGACATCTGGGGTCCCTCACAATATTAATATATCTTCTTTAAACTGTGTTGGTTTGTCACCTTTATGGACGACCACACTCGACTTGTGTCTTTCTTCTCACTGATAAGTCCGATGTGTCATCGGTATTCCAGCAATTCTATACTACTGTGAAAACCCAATTTAATGCGAAAATTGGAATTCAGAGAAATGACAATAGGCGAAAGTTTTTTAACGCCTCTTTCTGAGACTTCCTTGCTTCTGAGGGGATTATCCACCAAAGCTCGTGTGCCTACACCCCTCAACAGGATAGAGTAGTCGAGAGGAAAAAACGTCATTTGGTGGAAGTCGCCCGTTCCTTGATGTTGTCCACCTCCCTTCCTTCCTACCTATGGGGGATGTTATTCTTCCTACCGCCCACCTAATCAATCGTATGCCTTCTCGCATCCTTAACTTTCGGATTGTTTTAAAGAGTCATATCCAACCACTCGCTTGATCTTGGATGTACCACTTCGGGTATTTGGTTGTGTTGCCTTTGTTCATTCCCATGGTCCAAATCGCACGAAATTTACCCCTTGTGCTCAAAAGTGTGTCTTTGTTGGGTATCCTCTCCACCGTGGGTATAAATGTTACCACCCATCCTCTCGCAAATATTTCATTTCCATGGACATTACCTTTCTTGAGGATCAACCATTCTTCCCCATTAGTCATCTTCAGGGGGAGAATCCTAGTGAAGAGACTAACTAGTCCACATATGCAGTTCCCTTAGAGTCATCTCCTATTCTTGAACATGTTGGTCCTGTCCTTCTTACCAACCAGGTCCCATGGATAACATACTGTAGGAAGAATCTCAGGAAGGAAACTGCGTGCCGTATCTCCGGCTCCAGTCCATGAGTCAGACCTAGCATCAGGTCCAGGTACGTGTATTCCTGAAACTAATGATATTGATACTTGTGCTAAGATTGACGATTGCAGAGAGAAAAAAGGCAAATAAGGTGCTGACAGTACCGCCAAGGAAACCATGGCAGATGGAGAGACAGCTGAAAATAATAGTGGTAAGGAAACAATCCCAGAAAATGAAAGTGGTACTAGAGAAGATGATGTGGAGAGTACCTCTGAAGGTGAACCCCCTGTTGAGCAGACAACCAATCACAGTGGGAAACTTGACAGGATGGAAGGTCGTGATGCATCCCTCGATCTCCCTATAGCCCTGAGAAAAGGCACTCGATCATGTACGAAGTACCCTATGCACACTTACATGAAGTACAGTAACCTGTCATCCATGTTCAAGGCTCTTACCACCAGCCTAGATACAGTGATGGTACCGAGTAGTATACATATTGAGATGGAAACTCCTAAATGGAAAGTTGCAGTTATGGAAGAAATAAGGGCCCCTGAGAAAAACGGGACATGGGATTAGATGGTTCTTCCCAAAGGACACAAGATGGTTGGATGCAAATGGGTTTTTACTATAAAATACAAGTCTGATGAAACAATTGACCGATACAAGGCCAAGCTGGTTGCCAAAGGCTTTACTCAAACCTTTGGAGTGGATTACTCCGAGACGTTCTCCTCCGTAACCAAGCTTAATACTATTCGGGTGTTGTTGTCAATTGTTATGAACAAGGATTGGCCTCTTCATCAACTAGATGTAAAGAATGCATTCCTCGATGGGGAAATTGAAGAGGAAGTCTACATGAGTCCTCCCCCGATTTCGAGAGTCAGTTCAAACCCGGGTGTGCAGACTAAGGAAGCCTCTATATGGGTTGAAACAGTCCCCGAGAGCTTGGTTTGACAGATTCACCACTTTTGTCAAGTGACAAGGGTATGCTCAAGGGCACTCAGATCACACACTATTTACAAGGAAGTCAACTTCAGGGAAGATTGCAATTCTCATTGTTTATGTCAATGATATTGTGCTATCTAGTGACGATGATGCTAAGATTATGAGACTTAAAGCAAAAATGGCCAAAGTGTTCGAGATTAAAGACCTTGGAAAGTTGAGATATTTCCTTGGAATGGAAGTGGCTCGGTCAAAAGAAGGTATTTTAGTGTCTCAACGGAAGTACACTGTTGACTTACTCAAAGAGACAGGTATGACTGGGTGTAAACCTATTGACACCTCGATAGAGTGTAATTCAAAACTTAATTATACAGATAATAGTGTCCCTGTCAACAGAGAAAGGTATCAGCGATTGGTTGGGAAGTTGATCTACTTATCTCACACGAAACCTGATATATCCTATGCAGTAAGCGTTGTCAGTCAGTTTATGAAGGCTCTCTATGAGAAACATATGACAGCGGTGCGCATTCTACGATATTTGAAGGGAACTCCTAGTAAAGGCTTAATGTTCAAAAAGTCTGATAAACGATGCATTGAAGCTTACACCGATTCTAACTGGGCAAGGTCTGTTGTTGATAGAAAGTCAACATCTGGTATTGTACTTTTGTCTAGGGTAATCTGATTACTTGGAGAAGTAAAAACAAGGAGTTGTGGCCAAAAGTAGCGCTGAGGCTAAATACAGGGCCAAAAGTAGGGATATGTGAAGAAATCTGATTGATGAAAGTGTTGTCAGATCTTCATCAAGATAGTGAGCTTCCGATGAAACTGTTTTGTGACAATAAAACGGCAATATGTATTGCAAATAACCCAGTTCAGCATGATAGAACCAAACATGTTGAGATTGATAGACATTTCATCGAGGAAGGACTGGACAACAGAAGCATATGCATTCCTTGTGTTCCTTCAAGTCAGAAAGTTGCAGATGTGCTCACAAAGGGGTTGCTCAGACAAAGTTTTGATTATTGTGTCAGGAAGTTGGGCCTTATTCATATCTACACCCCAATTTGAGGGGAATGTCGAAAATAGCCTGTTAACCTAGTGGCTTTTTTGTAATTTCTCATGCACCTAGGGTTTCCCATTGTCTATTTATTTGATTTGTTCCCTTGTATTCTATGTATCGGAACAAGAATATAAAATAAGTCTCTATCGTGGTTTTTTCTCCCTATTCTAGGGTTTTCCACGTAAACTGTGTGTTAATTCTCTATTCTCTTTTTCATCAATAATTGATTTATTGAGAATTATTAGTTAGCATGATGTTTATGTATGCCTTCATTGATTGAGGTTTGAAAGGACTAGATACACATAAAGATATGTGATTGCTAGCATGATTAAAGTATATTTTATTTTATGAGATTATGTTTGATCTAAGGTTGATGGGTTGTACATACATGTATGTTTTAGAACCATGTTATGATACTTGTGATGTTGAGATCGTGATAGTGTATTCACTGATTAGTTAGATGCCCACTAGAGGTTGTGTGTCCTTTGGGATTCACTAAGGTGGTGCTTTCCTTTGGGATTCACCAAAGGTTGTGTGTCCTTCGGGATTCACTAGAGGTGGTGGTTTCCTTCGGGATCCACCAGAGGTTGTGTTTCCTTTGGGATTCACTAGAGNGGGATTCACTAGAGGTGGTGGTTTCCTTCGGGATCCACCAGAGGTTGTGTTTCCTTTGGGATTCACTAGAGGTGGTGGTTTCCTTCGGGATCCACTAGAGGTTGTGTTACCTTCGCGATTCACTAGAGGTGGTGCTTTCCTTCGAGATTCACCGGATGTTGTGTTTCCTTCGGGATTCACTAGAGGTGGTGTCTCCTTCGGGGTTCACCAGAGGTTGTGAGTCCTACGAGACTTACTAGAGGTAGTGAGTATACTTAACTACAGTAAAATGAAATGCAGTAATTCAAGTATGTATGTGTCCCATGAGGACTAGAGAAGTTTATATGTTCCACCAGAGGTAGGCATCTAGAGGACATAGATGTCTAACCTGGCTCCAGTAGTGGAGTTACTTACAGAGTATTTTATACTCACCCTTTCTCATGTTTATGTTTCTGGTAAGGGCAAAGACGCACTGGCGAATGACAAGAAGAATCCTTGAACGAGCCACTGTGGACCAGTTTTAAGCTTCTGCCCATGTTTTAAGATTTCCTTTATGTTTTTATTACTTTCAATTTTGGTATTTGGAACTTACTGTTGAGATTTGTTTTCAGACTTATTTATTTCCGTTTATGATCTTTGAGTACCCTATCATTTGAATTTATTATTTGGATTTAATGAAAATCTTTTAAGCTACCTTATTTATTTAGCATTTATTTTACTATAAAAAAGGATGTCGTTTTAACTTCAATGCATGCATGCGTTTAGTAACGGCATAGCTTGAGTCCTAGGGGATCGGGTCGTTATAGTAGCACAATAGCTTATAAGATTTCTAAATTCATTTTTTAACGGTTATAACCATAAAGTAAAACAAAATACATTATATTGGCACAATTTACACACCAAAATACATTATATTGGCACAATTTACACACCAAAATTATGTAAGTGACAAAACTTGGAGTGCCTACCGTCAATACAACTATTGCAGTAGTTGCAGTGAAAATTGTCTGCCCGTGTCCATCTGGAAGATCATGGATTGATTGTAGAGCAAGAGCAAATGCCATAGCCCCACGAAGTCCTAACATTTACAACACATAAAACTATATTCAAATAATTGACCCCTCTCCTAAAACACTAAATGAATAAATGAAAAGGGAATAAATGCTCCTTACCACTGTACCAAAGTGCCTTCTGATGATTTGAAGGTATTTTTCTATGTGCAGGCCGAACTAAGTTGACTAAATATGCACAAGAAAAGACATTTGCAGCCCTAGGAAATATCACACAAAATACTACAGTCAAAATACTGATCGAACCTCTGAAAGTGGAAGAGAAAGAAAACATCAAACGCAACATTTCTCATTTTGGATGAGAAGCAGCATATTGATAGAGAAAAGGGGCATCAAAGTAAATGGAGGATAAGCTATCCTCTCAACTCAACTGAGAACTAAATGAACTATAAAAAGGCTATCCAATTGATTTTTAAGAAGAATATAATGTAAAGATTCACATAAGGAACTCCATTCAAAAGTTTTAAGTAACAAAAGAAATAGTATCTCCAAAGATGCAAACTTCCGTGAAAGTTTAATGATCAAAGGTTGGAAAATCGGAGAGAAGAAATAGCAGCAATACCTTGCGACACCAATAAATAACTGAGGTGCACATTGAGCAAATTAAGGAACCACAAGAAATTGATATAAATAAAGAAAAATGGTAAAAATAGACTGTTCAACAAAGGTATGGATACAATTGAGAAAAAAATGAATCCAACATGTGACCAGCTATGTTGCTCCATTGCAATATCTAAGCCCATATATATAAATCTGGAAGAAAAAAGCCAAAAAAAGTGAGAAAAAAGCTTGTGGCATCGAGTGGGTAAATGATCCTCGATTACGGCCAGATAAAAACTTGTCATGTCACCCTTACATAAATGTCTCTGCCAGAGATGATATTAAGTGGAAAAATTCCGCAACAAATTGTTGTGAAGACTGTGATAAGTTCGAATATGTATAATGCTTCATCACCTAAAAAAGGCCATCAAATATTACATGCATCAACAATTGTATGGATGCATTGAAAAGAATATATAGAACAATAAACAAAAATAAGGTAGAGAAAAGAAAACTGTCCTCTCTCTACTCACCATTCCTGTGAATAATATTGATACAATACCAGACAAACCAAAACCTTCTGCGAGCATGTACCTAAAGTAAAAGATTCCATGCTAAACTCAATAAACATGAAAGGTCACTACAATAAAATTATAGAACTTGAGGGGAAAAGAAGATTTCTTACGAGAAATATGGGAAAAGAACAAAAAGACAGCACTCCAAATTTTGAAGACTGGACAAAGGAACAAGCAAATTCAGATACAGAAAATTCAAAGGACCTTATGGTAAGTTTTTGTACAAAAAAGAATGCAATATAATTTGGTAATCAACAAGCTCTTAAAGCGTGAAGAGCTTACTTGTCAATGTCCAATCCTGCATACTTAAAAAGGTTCTGAGAATTAAGGCTCAACATGACATCAGAAAAGTAGAATGATAATACAAATACAACTCCAGGCAACAAAGATAGCATTGAGCATAAAAGGATATCAATGCAGAGGTAAATCCAACTCCAACACCTGCAGATCCACAGGCATTAAATGATAAATATCCTTGAGAACTTCCAGTTATTTATTCAGTAATCAAGATAACTGCATTAATTGTTGAGAAAAAGTTACAAAACAAGGTCAAGCAGTAAACAGCACAAGATCTTTGAGATGAACGTGTCTTCTAAAGAACCCTGATGTTTTGATAGTTATATGGGTATATCAGAATTCAGAAGTCTTCAATGACCTACGACAAGATAGCTGATCCTGTTTTGCCAGAATTCTAGTCTTGGAAGATTGACAAATCTGAATTTTTTTCTTTATAAATGAGCCATTTTTATACTCAAAGAAGATGATGAGTAGGCTTCATAATGTATGATGCATTTAAACTGAAGTTTTGGAAGATTATTTGTCCGTGCCTTTTCCTTCTTCCAAGGTTACTGAAGAATTTTTTTTTCCCAAATCAAAAGGGTATCCTTAGTAGTAGTACCATCTAGGATTTGCTATTTAACCAGCTCATAATAAAGTAACTCAAGTTAAGTCTTAATTAACAATAACTACTCAACTAATTAATAAACTAATAAGAAACTGAACAGCAACCGACATTGACGTGATTAGCAACAAGCTATTAATAGCAGTTACATACCAACTCTCACAACATTAACTAGAGTTATTTTCAGTATCCTCATGGATGCCTATTGATATTAACGCATTGCTTCCCACAAGTTCTCTAGAATTGTAGAATACAATGGATTTGGAAGAAAAAGAGCAAAAAAAGATTGTTTAAAGACAAGGTAAGAGAAAGATAACCTGCTGACAGTGAGCCAACAAAAGTCTCAAGAAATCGAACAATCACAAAGAAAAAGTTTTTTCCGGAATAAGCATGACTTCTAACCAAGGACATTGTTCTGCAAAAGATGATTCTAATTAGAATAAAATCTATAGCAATGGAAATGCAAGAAACAAACCAATTACTTCACATACCTGTACAAGGAAATTGCCATCTGCCGTTATCCAACATGAGAACAAGAAATATTAAATAAAGTCATCTTCAACCAAGATCAAGAATTACTTCAAAACGTAAAACTTACGGCATCATTCAATACAGACTCTCCAAACACCAAAGCATAAAGGTTCACGTCTGTGCCAAGTTCCTAGAGTGATGACATGACAATGATGAACTACTTAATTAAACAATAAATCATAAACAAAATTTTACATTCACCATATGGTGTCAATGAAACTTCAGAAATCATATACAAAATTTTACATTCACCATATGCTGTCAATGAAAATTCAGGCAGATACATGATGAAATCCAAATAATGGCATACAATAATAATTTATGTATTTACATTCTAAACAGTTGCAAGTACATTTTTAGATTCATATAAGATACATATCCTGAAACTCGATGTAACTAAATTCTTACAAGGAAACTCTTCAGAATCTAGCTGAACTTTTTTAAGAAAGATAGGACAGTAACTTCTGAGTGAGAAGAAGAAAGGAAAAAAAGTAGGGAGAGATAAGATATCAACCCACTCAAGATCAAATAAGTTTACTAGAAATCAGATATGATCGCTTTTAATGGAATTTTTTCATGTTTACAGTTTGATTTCCTCCACAATCCTAACAATCCATGATATATACTTTTAAGAAATGGACAAACACCTGAAAAATGGACAAAACAGTGACAGGATCCGTTGCCGAAATCAGAGCACCAAACATAAGACATTCAACAAATGGAAGCCGGTACATGAGAAATGCTAATCCACCAAGGTAACTGCAACAGAAACCGCATTATGGTGGCATAAATTAAAAATAAAAGCAAGGGTACATCAAACGAGGGTTTTGCAACTAAAGGCAAAGAAGAAAAGTTTTACACAAGACCACCCGTAACAACCGAGGCTATAAAGGTTCCCAGGATAGCAAACGTCACAATTGCCCCAAAGTTTGAGAAGAAAGGCTTCTATATAAGCAGCAACATTCAGTTAATAGCATGATAACACGACAACTACACTATTAGACTCAACAAACTTATCAGGGAAACAGGGAAGCATTGGTTGGAGAATTGCACTTACAGGTGAAAGACTGAATCCTGACTGAGTAAGCAAGAGTGTTAAGGAGACAAAATGGGGAACACAAAAAAAGAAAACCTAATTGGTTTGTAAATTACGACAGTGAAGGATATAATATGATCGGAGGCAAAAGGAAAAGGAAGAAAAATTCTTCATGAAAGTTGAACCATGCCCTGCAGAAGTAGAACATGAGGAAACTTGGCTAACTCATTCCGGCCACACGAGACGTCGGCACTGGCAGATGGAAAGAAGGAAGATATTGAACCTGATGTTAGTTTCAGTATTCGAAATGTTGGCAAGCCCGCCGACGATTAAACCTGACATACAAGTGATTAAAGGAAAGGGAGAAAAATGGAGAGGTAATAACTCAAACAAAAAACAATCGCAATAATAGAAAGAACATTAGGCAGAAAAGAATAAATTGCAATAGTAAGTTGTCAAGTAAGTCCCAAACTGAGAAGCGTAATCAGATTGGGAAGTACGAAGGAGAAAAAGAAATTGAAGATACCGATGAGAAGAGAAGCACTGGCTTCGGGAAGAAAATAGACTCTATGGCGGCGAAGGACATGGCCGAGAACGAAAGAGAGAACGAGCATCATGATCTGAAGGAGGATGCCGACACCGGCGGCTTGCTGGTCCTTGACCGGACTACCTTTAGGGTCGGCCGGAGAGATGAGCATAATTTGAGCTTCGTCCTCCATGGCCATGGTGGATCTTCCGCTGCTGAACCGATCGTCTGCTGAAGTTGCTGGCCGTTTTCTTTTCGTTGGGTAATTGGCTTCGATTGTTTCTGTTGAAGAAGAAGTTGAAAAGTCGCTCCTCCAAAATCTCGATACTTCTTTTAGTTTTTATCTAACTTCATCAATAACAACATAATTTATTTTTTAAATCCTTTTTTTTGCCTTTTCTCTTTTTTTTTTCCATTTTCTTTTTTTTATTTTCTTGTCTTTATTTTTTATTATAGTTCTCAAAATTAAGGAGGGTTGGCTTTAAGTTCTAAAATGTTTTTCTTTAAAGAAAATGTTTATTTTAATTCTCAAAATTTTAAAAACTATTAATTAACTTGAGTATATGTCAATTTGGTTTTATTATTTTATATCATATCTAATAGATTAAATTATACAAAATACTTTTAAATTGTATATTTTATGTCAAATATATTTGTATACTTCTAGTTCAAAAATATATTTACTTTTAATTCAAAAATATTCTCACTATTACTGTATGAACAAAAATGGTTAATATTATTTTACTTACTCTCTATTTTCCTCTTTTTCCTCTCCTCTTATTCGATAATCCTTTACTCTCATTTCCATTTTACATTTTTTTGTCTGAAGAAAATAAAAAACTAAATAAAACTGTCCAAAAGTAGTGTAAACTATAAAAAGAAGAAAAAGAATACTAGTAATATATATATATATAGTATTGGATTATTTATCATTTTTGTTTTAAGGGAAATTTTCAATCTTAAAATTTTGTGAGATTTCGTGAAATTTTATGTTTAACTTAAAGTTTTATTTTGATGCTTAAAAAATTAGATGAATAAGAGAAAAAAATGATGACACTTATGTAGGAAAAAAAAACAAGGACGTCTATGTAACTTATTATCAAATCAATTCTTTTCAAACTCAATAAGACTTCAAACGAATTGATCATTATATTATTCGTTCGAGTATTTTTTTTATTATAGAGTTATTTTTACAACGAGCGTTAACAGTTTTTATTCATATAATAATGGTAAATGTGTTCTTTAACTTTTTTTATATATTTTAAAGATATTTTTTATACGTTCGAAAGTTTGGTGGTGTTTTTGAAATAAGACTTTCATTCAAAACTTGAGGTAACAGGTATCTTCAAAGTTCTTTTTTAGAGTTTAGGAATATTTTATAAACAGTATTTTTGGTACATTTTAAGTTTTGTTTCAATTTGATTAGGTTTCAAGGTTTTGCACTTTTATCCTCAAATTATCACTAAATCTCATCGTCTTTACCATGAATCGCTATTAATTAATTTAAAAAAATTAGAATGATTAAAATTAATTAATTTTACTATTTTTTACCATAATTAAAACTATTTTTTTTAATTTCATGATTATTAAAAAAAAAACTATTAAGGGATATTAACACCAAATCAGAGAAGTGTGTATTTAATGAAAAATTGAAGTTAAACTTAAATCTTGACACTTCATAAGCAAATTAAAACAAAACTAAAAAATTTAAAGATTAAAAATAACATTTTGAAATCCAAGAAACATCGAAAAATTATGCCAAACTTAGGGACAAAAGCGTATTTTTCCCTTTTCTTTTCATTTGACAAACACAAAGAAATAAACATGTCATATTGACAATCACTTCACTTTTTGTTTTTATTGATTTTTAGGATGTCAATTGATTCCATTTTTTAATTTAATTACAAATAATTTAAAATTAAGTAAAATACACTTTTTGTCATTGAGATTTAGTTTTGACGTCTATTTAATCCTTGAGGTTTAAAAAACGATACTTTAGTTCCTCAAGTTTGAAAAATAAATAGTTCCAGTGTTAAATTTAAAAGTCGGTTGACTAACGAAAAAATGACATGTTCGTAATAATTTTTATAATTTAGGCTTTATATTCTTTTTTCCTCTTCGACTTTCTTCTCTGGCTCTCCCAAAGGTTTCTTCTTCCCCTCGTGGGTACATTTTTCAACTGGTGCCTATTATGCCATTTGTTGTGCTCCCCATTGTTAGTCATCTGTTATGTATTGGTACAAGTGTGTTAGATATGTGTTCTCAAGAGATGAATAAAGTTTCCAAATTTTTCTATGTGATTTTATTGCTATTAACTTCTATTGTTGTCTTCTAAAAAAAAAAATGAAACTTCCATTGTTGTTTAAATTTACTATAAATCTTCTTATGAACAACTCAAAATTGAAGGAGCAAGAGCAAGCTTTCATGGAGATCACAAATACATTTGGTCTCCTTCATTGTTGTTCGCTCACTATCACTCACTATGATTCTTTCAATCATTTATACGCAAAGAGATTAAAATATTTATAAATAAATAAAGTCACGTAAGTTTAATTTGACAAAGAAGAAAAAAATTGCACTCAATTTGTCCGTTATTTTTTTCGTTAGTCAACTAACGGTCAAATTTAATTCAAAGATCATCTAGAACTATTTTTTCAAACTTCAAGTACTAAAGTGTAACTTTTGAACTATTTTTTCAAACTTCAAGGACTAAAGTGTAACTTTTGAAACCTTCGAACCAACTAGACATTAACACCAAATCTCATGAACCAAAAGTGTATTTTACCTTTTAAAATTCTAAATACACATTAGAAAAAGCAAACTTCTTATGTCTAGAAAGCTAACTTTATAATAGATACACTATCCTCCTTTTTTATTGAGCGGTCATTCAGGGGACTTAACTGATAATCCAGGTTGTTTCTCTCTCGACAATGAAGTTTATCCTTTAGTGTCCCATTGGCCGACCTTTGACCCTTGTTTTTTTTTTTTAGATCAAAAACACTTTCTTCAAAGTGGTATTTGTAAGATCCTACCCAGTTTAAAGAGTTGTTACTAATTAATTGCGCCATGTTTAAACCTTTCTTTTAGGAATATTACTTTTTTTAGTTTTTTTTTCAAGAATACAACTTTTTCTCCTTCCTTCCATTTTTAGAATTGAATCCGCCACTCACCTTGATTGATCTCTCTCATTTTATTTTTATTTTTTTTCTTTTTTCAAATTCAACCCTTCAAAGTAACAGTTTCTTTAGACATTATTTTTAACAATATGTAGAGTGGAAGAACCAAATTTATAATTTTGAGGTTGATGGAACAAGAACTACAATTGAACACGATTCTTTAGACAATTAAACAATATTCAATCAAGCTCACATAAAAGAATTCAGGTTAGACTGATTCATGTTGCCTACTTATTCTGAATTAGGGGGAAGTCATAAAATCCAGTCCTTATTAGTCATCATCCATCATCACATGAAAATGTTAATAAACTATGTCACAAAATAAAACACAATTATATATCTTGTTAGCAAAATTTATTGTACACATTACATTGCCTTTGAGAATTCTTACCCTGTGCACCACTGAGTAAATTTCAAGGAAAAACAAAACACTCTCAATCATTTACAAATTTGAGTTACATCTGGGATCCCACTTACCCACAATACAACTCATTCAAAAATACCAAAATATAACTGATAATATGATTGATTACTCAATCAACAGGATCTAACTTTAAGGAGACAAAAAAAAGGTATCTCTATATAAAGAATTGACCTAAAAATGACTCATTTACAAAAGAAGGGGAAAAAAATGCCATCTGAAGAACTATATGAGTCTGAAAGCTTTGAGGTGCCTTTTTATGGATTAATATTGCATTGTCGAAGGTACTCATGGTCAAAATCGACATACTTCATCCAATAGTTACGGTACCTTGGTATGGCTATCTCCAGCCAAGGTTTCATGTTTCCATTGTAATGTATGACAGCAGCTCGTTCGATTTCCTTCTGGTTGACACTAGGGTTGTATCCGAGGCCTAGAACGTGCCAGGATCGGTCAAGAGGATGTGTGCGCTTCCAGAATGTTATAAGACCCGGTGGCAAGGTTCCCAACTTCCACAATTGTCTGTCATGATTCTGGTGCAACAAGAAATGGGAAGCTTAAAAGAAGGTTAAATTGCAACTCATAAATAGTCCCTACAGTAGAGACTATGTATGGAGATTTTATCAAACTATAAGGACTAAATTCTAAGTTTTCTCAAACCATAGGGACCAAATTTGTAAATAAATTTAAAAAAAAGTTATAGATTTGAGAAATACACGGATGAAAAAGAGATTCATTTAAAGAAAGGGAGGAGATATTCCAAAAAGGCTAAGGGTTAAAGAAAAGAGTTCCAACGGGCCATGATATGAACAAGATTATAATTACAAAAGAGTTTAGAAAGAAGACAGCAGGGGGAAGCAAAGAATCCAATGGAGTCCCACAAGCCTTCGAAAAAAAAAAAAAGTAATGGTTACTGTCATTTGAAGCAAAAGGTAACATTTAAGAAGACAGATGGGACCAGATTCATGATAGGGAAAGATAAGTAATTAATATTGGAAAACTCACGAGTTTCTGCCATGTGTGATATACATCAGTTATGTTCTGCCTCTTCCATTCATCCAAATCAAATATATTCATTCCATATGCCCAGCCACAAGCACGAGGGTCAAAATTCTTTGATATGAGCTCGTTTGAGAAATTAAGATACTTATCAAAACGGTGAAAACTTTCTCCACAAGTCTCCACTGCCCCATTTACATTCCCCTTCAGATCAAGGGACCAAAGGCCAGTAAGATCTTTCTGCACAACTATGTCATCATCCAAAAACAGCACCTTCTTCAGTTTTGGGAATATCTCTGGCAAGTAAAACCGGAGATGATTCAAGATTGATAAATACTTTGGGTTCCGAAACTTCATATTTGAATCAGAATGGGCTCTATGAGCTTTGAAGTAATAATTTATTGCTGATGGAGAACCCAATTGCTTGAGAACTGGACTGTAACTTGAATTTAACCACGAGAATTCTTCAATACTCTGGACCTGAATAGTCGCTTTTCCAGGCAAATTAACCAGAAACCACATCCTCATTGCAGCATAATTGAGCCGGTCTGTAACAATGTGGAAAACATGTTTTGAGGGATCCTGTCAAATTTCAATGAAATTATGTAAGTTGTGATGTTGCAACGAAGCTACATTCATACTCTTCCCGTCCAGGGAAAACAGAGCATAAAAATCTAAAAACACATTCATAGTCTTTTCATTTTTCTTGTTAAGCATTAAACTTCTATATTTATAGGTAGAAGATATATATACCTTTGCATGAGCAATGGTTGAATTCACAACAACTGCTGCTGCCAATACATTATCTGAGAACAATGCATAATGATACAAACTGGAGTCTTCTAGCTTTTCTTGATTGGGAAACGGGTGCTGAGAATAATTCAAACTATAGTATTCAACTGTCAGGCGTAAGGGAAGACAGTGAAGGCCCTTAGGAAGTGTTTTTGCTGTTAAATGTGACAAGAACAATGCTTGCTTCTTGTGCACTCGTAGCTGCTCCTCTGTTGACTGCAGCATAGCTCGAATCTTTTTTACCATCAAAGCACAGTCATCCTGAATCTGCTTTCCTCTGGCCAATGTTTCGTCCATTGCCCTTAACTTCTCTTGGGCACTGCATTTATCAGGTATGTTAAACAATCAAATAGTGGAAGCTGTGACTACTAGCCAAAATTATCACAAATTAGAATGTTGAAAGGAACAAAGTGAAATATGAAAATGCCATACAAGATGCCAAATATTAACATGCTTCAGAGGAATACACTTACTCCCTGGGCAGCTCTGAGTCTTTATTTGCACGACCTAAAATGCGTTGGATGTCTTTCATCCGTTGACGTAGTTGTCTAATAAAATGAACATTATTCCTTGTGGCTGAAAGGGAAAGAAACAGTTTTGCCTGGACAAGTTGATCTTTAAGATACTGAACTTTGGCATTTGGTGCAGAAGTTTCATCATCATCTTTTTCTGATTTATATGATTCTCTTGCCTTGCGAACCTTGTCAGTGGACTGGATGGATTGTCGTTCATGTTTTCTTTCCTGGAAAATCAAGCCATAGAAGGAAAGGAGCCGAGTGAAAAAGCTACTGGAGATGTACATGTATACATGCACGCTGAATATAATTGTTTCTGAAAAGAAAATCATTATATCAATACTGAAATCAGAAACGATCATAAAGACCAACAAACCAGAATGAATAACATGAAATCAGAAACGATCATAAAGACCAACAAACCAGAATGAATCACATATAGTTAACTACCGGAGTTAGTAATATTCTTAATTACCAAGTACTGATATAAGCTTGCAGAAGACAGCAGAACTTAGTCCTTAAGCTAGTACACTAACATAGTAGCCGCACTTGCAACTGGACAGCATTATTTAAATTTTGATTCCATAAAATACCAAGTTGATCCAGCAAGGGTTGCATTTAACATATGTTTCCTTTAATAATCGGTGGTTATAGCCTCCGAGTATTATGAAAGTATTATCGATACTAATTTTGGTCTAGGACAAAGAATAGTGAAGTATACATGATAACAGTCCAAAATAAACGTGACTAAGACCTTGCGTCTAGAATAATTTATCTCCCACTTTCATCCAGCTGAAATAAAAATGTAGAGAGGAAAGACGAGTACTAATTTTATCAATTACAACAAAACAGTTAAAGAAGAAAAATCCGCTCTCCTGCACCATTCATAACATAAAAGGTATGATGAAAGGAAGAACTGTTCTCTATATTCCAGACCCATCAACGTTCTTCTTAGTTCTCAAAAATATGACAATAAAAGAAATGGACCAGAAATTTATGAGAAGCGAAGCGCTTTAACCAAATTTTAAGAGGCATTAAGGACTTTTTGCATTAGTCAAGTGAATTCTGTAGTGTTTTCTACCTTCGCATGCTTAGGGTCAGATTGTACCGGTATGCCCTTGCTACGATTCTGCTGCCCCGGTTGGTCGGTGATCTGCCTGATGTGATTCTCTCTAATCGAACTAACGTTCTCATTCGTAGTTGACAGTGCACGAGTAGATTTATACTCCAGCGATTTCGGTAATTGCAAATCTGCAACGATAAGATTTGCAAAATTATACAAACGCAAAAGACAAAATAAGAAAATGTTGAATTCAAAGGAAAAAAAAATTAGAAAACCATGAGCTGAGCCTTGGCCGTCGGTTGAATTCTGCTCAATAGCAGACGCATCAGGCTCTGGATGAGCTGTATTGTTAGAATACACAGTTCCAACCGGTTCTTTAATAGTCCTAGAGGATTCCTGATACAAGAAATAACATCGAATAAGAAAGGATCTACAAGTTAAATCCAGAAATAAGCCGAGCAGGAAATCAAACAGAAGAGATATAGAAAGCAACAACAAGAAATTACTTACAAGAGGAAGTATATTCAAATGTTCAGAATGACTGCTTAAAGTCTGTGAAGAACAAAAAAAGCAACAATGCAACTATTAATTCATGTAATTCAACAAAATGAAGAGAAAATCGGAGAATCCCACTTACAAAGCTTGAGAAATCTTCCAGAAATTCACCTCTCGCTGAGAAAAAGGGGGGAAAACAAAATTGAGTAACAAAGTAGTTAAGAACATGACACCAAATCCAATGGAGAGTAGGAACTTACAGGAGGAAAAATCGAAGGATCCAAGACGATGAGTGTAAAGAACAATCGGAGCAATGACAGTGACAAAAAGCATAAACAGCACCAAATTCCTCACAATCATTGTTGTCGATCCTTCTGTCGGTAAGATTTGATACGAGAAATGGGATGAAGATGAAGATGAAGATGAAGATGGCAAACGAGGAGATTGGGATTCAGGAGCGTACATCAACCATAGCCACAAGCAACAATTTGTTTACTGAGAAAATTTTTGTTTCTGCTTCTGAACAAAGAAATAAATACGGCACATTGAGAGACTGGTGGAATTCCTACTGTTATTCCATCTTTAATTTTCTTTAATAAAATTAAGCGATAAATTAGAAATAAATAACGACAATAAAGAGCCACTCACACGGATGATTGTGCTCTAATTTTTTTAGATTTTTTTTTAAAAAAAACAATAATTGAATTTAGAACAAATATCAATTTATATTTTAAATTTTTGGGTGTTGTATCAATTTAAACCCTGAATTTTGATAATTGTATCAACTTACCCTAAACTTTTATAAGTGCATCAATTTAAATTATGAACTTTCATAATTGTATCAACTTAAACATTCAATTATGTTTATTTGAATACACTTATGACTGTTTTGAATTTAAATTGATATATTAATAAAAATTTAGGATTTCAATTGATATACTTATGAAAGTTTTGTGTTTAAATTGATATAATTATCAAGTAAAGATTTAAATTGGTACAAATCTCAAAGTTTTTAAATTGATACAATTCTTATTTTAGGATTTAAATTAATATAATTCCAACATTTAAGAGTATAGATTGATATTTATCTTTGAATTTATTAGATATGAATTTCAATTTTGTGTTGAGAAGATTATGAATTTTAGAAAATTCAAAAGTTTCAGTTACAAAATTTACATTTTAACGTTTATCTAATTATTAAGGGCAATTTAATGCTCAAATTTGAACGGACAAAATTTACTCTAAAAATAATGACAAACATTTCGGTTATAGATTTTACTATTTATTCCATCTTGGTCTTCAAAGTTTTAAATATTTAATTTAGTCTTTTCAACTTCTAAAGATTAGAAGACGATATAATATTTTGATTTTAATCCCAAAATGTAGGTTTTTTTTTCCCTTCAAAACGTGTCATATATATGTACGAAAGAGAATATGATTTAACATATAATATATTTGAAGCGATCTATGGTTCGAATTTTTTTATACAAAAATTTGACATCTACCATATATTAGTTACTAATTGATTTCAATCAAATTTCAAGATTTCAAATAATTTTTTAAGAAGTGAGAAATATAATTGAAGCCAATTCCATAGTTTGAGTTTATTTTGATGATTGAGTCAAATTTAATAACAAAATTGACAACGAACAAATAAACTTTTTTATGATCCACAACCAATAAATAAACATTATTTTTTGGGAAAGGAGAAAAATGTTTGAAGGAATTTTTTTTTATGGACTATTTTTACATTATTGAAAATTATATTTTATTTTTGTCAAAATTGCTTTTGAGCAAGATTTAAAATATGATAAAAATATAAAAGTCTTAATTTTATGAAATATTGATAAAAACTTCGCAATAAATATGGATGTCGATAAATATTTATGAAAATTTATTAAAACAAAAAATCCAAAAAAGATGTTTGAATAGATAAATAAATATTTTATGATTTTTAAATAAATTAATATATTTATTATTTATATTAGATTTATATTAGTGAAATTTTGATAGTTATTTTTTATTTTATTTTATAGATTTTTTTTCAATATAATGAAAGTTTCGATTCAATTCTCACGGTAATACCGAACATATATAAATGTAAAAATATCAATAAATCGACGAATATTTAATTAAAAAAATACAAATAGTGTTAGAAAGAGAAAAAGAAAATGAAAGTAATGATATAGATATATAACAATGAAAATAATGATAGTTTGTAAAATGTCGGCGACGGCATTAATGGAAACGTGCGGAGGAAGATCAACTAAAGAAAAGCCACGTCATTCATCACTAAATTTCATAATCCTCTTTAAAGGTTTTTTAATTTTCATATACTTTTAAGCCATTAAAGTCATTTTAATTTAAGGTTTTATAGAGGTTGAAAATAAAAAACATGAAAATAAGATTGTTAAAAATGAAGGATGAATGTTTTTTTTTTTTTTTTTTTTTTGTGCATGAGAATGTCATTAAAATTTTTATGAGAATATATTGGATCAGGATTATTTAGGCAGGATAAATATAATATATACAATAGTTATTTATTGCAATAAATATCAATAACATTTTATTAATAATCGATCAAATGTTACATTTCTTATCTACGAGTTTTAGGATATAAAACCCAATAGTTATGTCATCTGATTCTAGTAGTGCTTTGATTGGACGCATAAATGATTATAGAGGTAATAAGGGGTTGGATCAAATAGCTCAAAAGATAAAATTCAAGAGATGTTGTTTGCAACTATTGTCGTAAGCCTAGCCATACGAAACGTGAATGCAGAAGATTGTCGCTTCAACTCCTGATAATCTTGACAAGTCAATTATGATTTATGTAGATGTGTTTGCTAAATTTCAATCGTATCAAGAGATATTAATGACATCATCTTCTACTCCTACTATTGCCATCGCAAAGAGAGGCAACATCTCTAAATGCCTTCTTTCCTCCACTTCGAAATGGGTCATTGACTCTGAGCTACAGACTATATGACAGGTAAACCTAGCTTATTTAGAACCTCTGTACATCTACCTCTTCACTAATGTCATTATAGCCGATGGAACCTCCACTCTTGTTTTAGGATATGGAACCATCCATCTTACTAAACCAATTTCTTTGTCATCAATTTTAAATTTATCACGTTTCTCTTTTAATTTGATTTCGATAAGTAAACTCACTTGTGATCTTCATTATTGTGTTTCCCTTTTTCTGGTTATTGTTTATTTCAGAATCTTACGACGAAACAAATTATTAGTAAAGAGTGTGAATTTGGAGGTCTTAATATATTTGAACCACAAATACCTACAGCCATCAAATGCTCCAACGTGTGGTCTCCCTTTGAGAACATTGTCGTTTGGGTCAACCGTCTATCTCTGTGTTGAAAAGTCCTAGTCCCCAACTTCAACATTTGTCTTATTTAGATTGTGAGTCATGTCAGTTTTCATCATTTGAGTTTGTATCCTCGAGTCAATAAACGAGCTAGTGCTCCATTTGAATCAGTCCATTATCATATTTGGGGTCCATGTTCTATCGAGTCCAAAGAAGGGTTTGGGTATTTTGTTACATTTGTTGATGACTATTCTCGTGTAACATGGTTATAGTTAATGAAAAATCGTTATGAATTACTTTCTCATTTTCATATGTTGAAATTCGAACCCAATTTAGTGGTGGTTTTAAAATCTTATGGAACGATAATGCTAAAGAATATTTCTCCCATGCACTAAAGTCTTATTTAGATGTCCATGGCATTCTTTATCAATCTTCTTCTGTCAATACTCCATCTCGAAATGGAGTTGTGGAACGAAGGAATTGTCATCTTCTTGAGATAGGCAAAACTTTGATGTTTCAAATGCATGTTCCAAAATCCTTTTGTGCTAATGTTGTTTCTACAACTTGTTTCTTAATAAATCACATGCCCTCTTCCATTCTTAAGAGTGAGATACCTTTTTGTACTTTATGTCTCAAACAATAGTTGTTTCTCATTCCACCCAAAATATTTGGTTGTGCCTGCTTTGTCTGGGATGTTCGAGCTCAACATACCAAGTTGGATCCAAAGTCCTTATAATGTATTTTTCTTGGTTATTCCTATGTTCATTAGGGGCATCGGTGTTATTGTTTTAGTCTAAATAAATATCTTGTCTCTCCTGATGTCACTTTTTTTTAAACATTCCTCATTCTTTTCCTCACCTTCTTTTTCTTTGAATAAGAGTCAATGGGAGCATAAAGAGTTAAAGGATGATTTCCTTGTATACACAATTGTTTCCCCTTCTGATCCCCTTCCTGATTCATCTCTACCTGTCACCTCTATTCTTCCACTCATTGTTAAGGTCTCTATAATCGACGTCAACCTCTTTTAGTTCCATGCCCTATACCCAAGGCTTCTTCTTCTCCTTCCGTTCCATGCTTTGTACCAGAGTTTTTTTCGTCATTGGATCTGAAAATGAGTGATGATCTTCCTGCTCTTTGTAAAGGTAAATGTAAGTACGCTCATCCTATTTCCTCTTTTGTTTCATATAACTATTTGTCATCTTCTACATGTTCATTCATTGCATCCTTAGAATTTGTATTAATCTCTAAAACTGTTCATGAAGGTTTGTCTCATCTAGTTTGAGGTCTGAAATAATCATAAAAGCACACTCACTTCAACATGCATTTTAATCATCATGTTTTATACAGTGGATCATCATAACTAAAATACATGATAAAGAGGGTCAATTTTTTTTTTTTAAGGAATAAAGTAATTTGCTCAAACTTAAACGCAATTTACATAGCTGACCTGAACTTTTAAGAGCATGTGAGGTGGGTTGGAAGGACAGAATATCCATTGGGTAAAGAAAACAAAAACATTATAATTGGTAAAAACATGTACCATTTTTGCCTTAGTCGACAACCAAAAGACACTTTGATGGTACTAATATATGACAGTCTATTTTATTTTTATTTTTTATTTTTTTTGCGTTTATTTGGGATGTGTTTAGTCTTTGGCCCAATGAATTGATGGGTCACACTACTAAAAAAATAATTTTATATCTTATCAACTACTTATATTGTGGGTCCCAAGAATTCAGAACTCTCTAGATTTCATAACTCTTTATCCCTTACCCCAAACACCCTAAAGTGATAGAAGGAATCTGAATGGATTGTAAGGAGTATCTAAGTGTTAACATTTATTCAGTCAATATACGGTAGGGATAATATATAGAACATTACAATTACTTATGCCCACTATAAAACCTATTAAATGACAAAGCTCAATCGATGAAGAACATCACAATACTTGCATTCTTCTTAATGACAGCAGTTTACCCACAAAAGAATTGGACATTTATTTAGAAATTAGACGAGTACTTTTTTTTCCCGAGAATGTTTAAATGGTTGGGTTATGAAAAACAGATCAATAATCTTAAAAATCTTTCAAATTTCGTAAGAAAATTCTGGGCATCAATTGACTGAAAAAGCAAAAAGAAGAGACCTGTGAAATATGCAAGAGAAGAGAGGAATTGGGTGCACAAAATTAGAAAGAAAGTCTAGTATGAAATGGCTTCCCTACACACGTTCAATATGTCTATAAATAAAACACTATAATAAATTTATGATTATCATCAATCACCACATCAATCATGATAGATCTGTAGTTAATCTAGGAAAGAAGAGTGTAATATATATAGATTCCTTCAGAGTCGGTTATATATATTGGACGCATAAAAGTATCCTAGATCATGTGTCATACGAAGGTATGCTAACCAAGATCATATGAAAAAGAATATACAAGCAAAGTGCGCTAAAAATGCAAAGGAAACTAGTACTTAGTTACTTATGAATAAATAGTCCATTTATTACCAAGACATAATTATTTCATTAAAAGAATGATATGTCTTGGTTCCTGATGGGGTGAGATGAATCAGCCTTTTGATGATACAAAGTGGAATGATTGCAAGGGGTCAATAACATAATAATCTACTATATATTAATTCGAAATTAGCTTCCAATTTTTTTCTCTCTGACAAAGTAGAGTTTCTTATTAATACGTGAAAAGTTACCATAAAAAAGTTAGGCCTCCACAAAATAATAATAATAAAAAATTCTATTCCTAAATTGAGACAAAGGGTAAATATAATAATAATTTGGAAGTGAACATCAAAACTAAAAAAGAAAATAAGAATTCTGAATTCATAGATTCTTGAGGACATCATTACAAAACTTGTTTATTAAATTAAGCAGGGGAGAATAAACATCTTAAGGTATTAAGAAAATGTAACAACAGTCAAACAAAATGCCCAAGTTGAGGAGTAATTTTAACTTCAATTTCATTTATGTTTAACCACATAAAAGTTTGTTGTTGTAGATAATGTCAGGCATGTATCAGGCTTGGAAACTTTTAACATTTGCTTACAACTACTTTCCTTGAAATAGAGACATAAAAAACACCTTGCAAACAAGATGCTAGAATAACAACAGAAAATATGGGAATGTGAGAAAACTTATTCTAGAATAACAACAGCTACATTTACTAGGTCTGAACAAAATGATCAACTTTAGAGGGAAAACCTAAAACACTATTAGGATGTGTAGAAATAAGAAACATGTGTAGATGTAGGGGTAAAAGTTGGCTCACATTTACAAATTTATGGAAACGGTTTTTTTTTTTTCAGATAAGGTGCTGAACTTTCCATCAGAAAAAATGAAAGAACAAATTCAAGGTAAATGTTGAATTTTTCCCATAATTCTTACGCATAATCGTGAAACCAAAATATGAAATTTGAACAATTAGAAATAAAAGTGGGACAAGTATCAAAGTTGAGGACCAAGACAGGTTTACACCAATTCTAATGAATTCTCACCAAATTTAAGCAATAGCAATTCCTCGTCATGATGTAGCCAAGTATTCACCAATAAACGAAGCAGTATCTTTTCATATTTGCAATTCTGATTTTACACATTGAATGACTTATAAAGGATTGTGAAAACTTGCGGACTCTTCAGCCAAAATCACTATATTATTATTTAGCAAGAAAAACATGACATTGACATTATAAATGGAGAAGAGAACCTGTGTTCTAAAGGAATCCACCCATTCAAGGACGACTGAACATGTGATATCCACTATCCGATGAAGGTAGCCAGAAATTTGGAAATTTGATCTTCGGAATAAAGACAGAAGTATTGAACTGGCCCGGTTTGCAAATGTTACATGTCCTTTTGGCTTTGCAACCAAAAATTTCATCTACCTCCCTTTGATAAGCTAACAGAAAAAGCTTTAACTTCAGCTCCTTAGACATGAAACACTAATCGTCGGAATGCTGCCTTTCTCAATAAGAGATTTGACTCCCAACCCAGTTTGTTCATCTTCAGATAATTTAAGGATTGCATCTCTTATGGTTACATATTTCTTGTCGGTCGGATCGGGAATGTTTCCTTTCTCAATTGTATCCTTTAATATGTGAAGAGCCATGGAAAAGTTGTGTTTTGATATGAAAGCATCGATCAGTGCAACAGAGACATAACTGTCAGGTTTCATTTCCTTTTCTTCCATCCTGTGGTAATAAACTAGAGCTTCATCAGGCCTTCCACACTTGCAAAGACCATGCACAATTGCCATGTAAGCAATCCTGTTCGGGGAGCAACCTTTTTGCTGCATTTCATTCCAAAATATTTCAGCATCATCAGGTCTTCCAGAATTGCAACATCCATCAATCAAAGTCGTGTAAGTGATGATGGTTGGCTCCCTGTTCTGTTCATTCATTTTGGAAAGACAAAAGATGGCCTGATCAATATCACCACTTTTGCACCATCCATCAATAAGAAGATTATAGGTAACAACTGAAGGAACAAGCCCGGCCACTGTCATTTTGTTCAGAAAATTGTGGGCTTCGTTAACTTTTCCAGCTTTACAAAAGCCATTTATCAATACATTATAAGAAACCACATCTGGACGATAACCACGAGTACAAATGTCTTGAAACATCTCGAAAGCACGATCCACTTCGTTAATCTTGACTAGCCCATCCATGGCAGCAGAGTAGGCAACTATATCAGGCAGGAAGCCTTCACTAACTACATCAGCGAGAAAATTACAAGCTTCAATAACTTGCCCATTCTTACACAGTTGTTTCACGAGGAGTGTACAATGTTTTATCCATGGCTCGTGCCCACGATCCCGCATATTCCTCAATAATTCAATGGCTCCTACAGTATCCTCTCTCCTACATAGGCACCCAAATATTGAATTATGGGTAAAATGTGTCGGCTGAAGTCCGGATTGCTCCATATCTCTCAAAAGCTTATAACTTTCATCCAATCTGTCTGATTTGCACAGTGCATCTATCAAATTGTTATAAAGTAATTGGTTGCGTTCACAACCAAGTTGAATCATATCTTCAAAGAGGCTTAATGCTACATCCTGATCCAACTTACCTGTTGTCTTCAGCAAACCATCAATTACAATACTGAATGAAGCAGTATTAGGAAATACCTTCTTAAAAATTTGGTGGATCTCAAAAACGTGAATATCGCCACTATGAGATTCATTTCCTATCATAAGCCGAAGCAAATAACAAGTACTCTCTACTTTACCAGCATTAACAAGACATTTCAACACACTATTGTAAAGCAAGATCATACCTTCATCATTTATATCTTTTGGTCTTTCCCCAAGTAACATGATCACAACTCTTTCTTCAGAAGAAGATGCTATCAGCTTTGCAAGTATCTCGACATCAGGCGCAATTCCAAACAACTTCATCTTCAAAAACAAAGCCATTGCTTTCTCAAATGCCCCCTTCTTACAAAGTCCTCCTATTAGCACATCATAGATTGAAATATCAGGAGTAAAACCCAGTTTCAGCATTTTCTCAAACAACTTAAGAGCCATATCCTCTCTGGATTCCTTCACAAAACCATGAATCAATGCATAGAATGTCTTTTCATTTAACCCAAGATTTTGATCTCCCATTCTGTCTATGAATTGCATTGCTCTATCTACCTCACCCCACTTGCTAAAAGCTAATGCCAAGATAGAAAAGACATACCCATCAACCCACCCTCTCTCATGCATCTCACTATACACAATTAGAGCTTTGTCAAACCTTTCAGCATTGCAATAAGCCTTCAAAACAGGTGTCAATGTGTACTTGTCCACTTCCCACCCAAAATCTTTCATCTCCCTCAACCTGTTCTCAATGGAATCAATAGCATTTGCCTTGGACAAAATTTCCAACAAACAGTTATAACTATAACTATTTGGAACACAGAGATCCATTGATCTAACCTGATCAAACAAAAAGTTAGCTTCCTCAACCAACCCCACGTTTCCCAAACATCTTAAAAAGACTCCCAAAGCTCCAGGGGTCATTGAACAACGAAAGTTAAGGACATCCTTAGCAATGGCTCTCAGTGGGGCATTTTGTCGAGCATGTGATAGGATTGATGCAATGGCATTGAAAGTATAACAATTATGCCTGTACCCATGTTGTTTTGAGGCCCAAGTGAAGAACATATGAGCAACCTTCCAACTCCTCAAGCCATTCAAGACTGTTTCAACAATTCGAGTGTTGAGTCTTGAAGCTAAATTTTTCAGCTTGGGGTCATCAGGGGAAAATTTTTGTTGGCTAAAGAGGGAAATGAAGTTACTACTGATATGGGTTTCATCCAGAGAAGGACGAACATTGATTACTTCTGTACAAATTGATCTATAAGGTCGAGAAACCGTAGGAGAGATTTTTGCTGAAGATAAGCGAAGCAATGGCAAACAAATTAGTGAAATTGACGGACTTGCAAAGGCTTTGATTGGCAAGCGTGTTTCCGAAAAGCACCATTGGAATGGAGATGAGAAATTCAAGTTCCGGTTCATAAAGCTGAAGCTCATATTCCAGACGTTTTTTGGGTTCTTCCATGTGAGCTCTCTCATTCATAGAAGGTTTAGCAGTAAAATCTGAAAAATTAGCAATGAAGTAACTCAAATATTCATACATGAACTTTGAAGTTTATTTATGACAAGCAAAACGTGCTAAAACTGCAAAGGAAACTAATACGTTTGATTAAATAGTCCATGTATTACAAATTCATAATTCTTTCATTAAAAGAATGATGTGCCTTGGTTGCTGAAGGGGGTGAGATGAATCAGCCTTTGCAGACAAGTTGGAAGCCAAAAAGCCAAAAAGCCAAAAACTGAGATTTTTGTTTCCCTCAACAAAACCAAACAACAACCAAGAAGGAAAAAGACAATCAGAACACTTTCAATTGCAGAGAAGTGAATGAGAATGATAAAATACATAATACAAAAGAGTAACATTGAAGGGTGACATGCGGTCGATTATTTTGTGATTGATCAATTGTTGTGAGCGAAAGAGTAATGATAGCGGTGACAACGAGTCGACATTGATACGGAGGATGGGAGGAGGTTGAGGTAGCATGAAAAAGAAAATAGGGAAAGTGTAACAAATAGGACAATATTAATGGGGTAAAGAGTTTTGAGATCAATTTTTAAAAAGAAGACTTTTTGGACAAATGAACATGTGAAATATCTAAATTGAACTTGAATTATTCTAGAGTTTTTTTGTACGGATAACCATTTCTCGGGCACCTTTATGTTTTTTGACCCGCCCCCACAAAAATATGAAATTTGACCTTATGCTTACGTCAGGGCGCACTTTCAACATTCCTAGTGATATTGGATTGAAATGCCCAGCCCGACGACTTTTCCAAAACTCTATTCCTATTTTAAAATGGAAGTGCAATGAATAAATTAACAGAGTTCCATATTGTTCTAAGTGACATCGCAATAGTGATGAATGTCCCGACCCGACGATGGCTTATCCCTGACCCAATGCCATGGCCCAACGCGACATCACTTTTTCACACTTTTATCTCAGCATCGTCTCGAGGTAGTGAAGCTCATTCCAACCTGATGTCTTCTCGCTTAACTCAACCTGATGTCTTCTCAAAAGCCCTATCTCGATTTTAAGAAAAAGTGTGATGTATAAATTAAAAAAGTTCAAAATTCCATTCAACATTTTATCTAATTTCGACAATTATGGATTCTACGTTTTCTTAAGATTTCTTCTTCTTTCCGCTTATCTCAGTCGTCTTCACTTCTCAAAGTAGGTTAGTCTGTAAATCCCTCTTTCGATTTCCTATTGGTTTGTTGGTCATATTTAAATGCTTTCGTTTGTGCTCAAAAAATGTTAATAGAACTAGAATTTTCAGTTTGCAAGACTTGTGTTGTGCGAAATCATGTGTTGCTCTTGTTATACGTTTCATGTTTGTTCGTATGAAAGTGAGTGAGAAGGGTTACATGGATGCTCAAAATACCCATATTTTAAGGGCACAACTATTGAGTTAGGAATCTTAATTCCTTAGTATTCCTTGAATTACTCACGTATGGTATCTATTTGAATGAAATCTAGGTAATATATGGCATTGATTTTGAAATATAGGGTAGAGGATGAGTTACCTGCACAGATTACGAATCTATCTCACATTTGGCATGCGAACAGGTGGTGAAAGAGAAGCTTTCGTTAGCACAGTTGGACATGTTTAGACGAACCATCTTTAGGCATTTGGTTGACCTAGACTTGGTATTCAATAGTCCTCTTGTCCATTACATACTTCAAAGAGAGGTGGTTGATGATCAGTCGGATGTCATGAGCTTCCTTATAGGTGGTAAGGTTGTCACATTCAGTAAGGAAAATTTCCTACCCATTACAGGACTATGGTCATCTCCAGATGCTAGTGAAAACATCTTGTCAAGCACAGGCACCGGTTATCTATGAGACAAATACTTCAAAAACATAGAAACCATGCGTCCGACAGGTATGAAAGCCAAATATGTGAGTTGGAGTTTGATAATAAGGTGTCTCTTGTGTATTATGTTGAGATCGTAATGGTAGGGGTACGAATCGTGTGAACACGAAGTTGGGATACACATTTATATGTGAGATATTGTGAGATGTTACGAGATAAAAAACGATAGCTATAAACCTACCTAAAAAATGTGCATACCCACCCTAAATCACTTAAAACATCTATAAAAATGAGTTCCAATTGAGTGTTTCAGGTTTGGAGGTTGTTTCAAGAAGTTGCGAGACAAAAAACAGTAGTAAAAAACTACCTAAAAAGTGTCCATACACACCCACCAAAACACCTATAAAAATGAGTTTGAATTGAGTGTTTCAAGTTTAGAAGTTGTTGCAAGTGTTGTGAGATAAAAAACAGAACCTAAAATGATATTCAAAACCTTCCTAATGTCTTCTATACCCAACCTAAATCATCACAATCAATTAGAAGGGGTGGTTACAAGTTTTTGTGTTTGGGTGACATATTTGAAAGATAAAACAATAACACCCAAATGTGGAGCAACTCTTATTTTTACAAAATAAAACTAACCAACGATAGCATTCACAATAACCAAAGCAAAATAAACCTTGCTCTTCCATTTTGACTGCCAATCAGAAAACTCAATTAAAAGAGAAAAATCGGAAACCTCAAAAAAAAAAAAAATACAACAAAAATCAGCAAAGAATAATCTCAAAAGAAAAAAATGTAACAACCCAAATTTCTAAAAAAAGAAAGTAGAAATGTTATTACAAGTCAAAATCAAGGTGTATGTTCCCTACGATGGTTGAAGTTTGAGTAAGAAGGTACCAAGAAGTTGTTGTCCACGTTGCCGAAACGCTTGTTCACCGTTGTCCACGTAAAGGTAACGCGCCGCCGCCGCCGCCGTCCAAATCTCCACCGTCGCCGCTGTCCAAATCTCCGCCGCAGCTGCTATCCAGCCCGTCCGATCGTTCCGCCGTCGTCGACTGATTGCTCTGCCGCCGTCCAAGGGAGGTTGGAAGATCGATGGAGTGTTGCTCCTAAGAGTTGGGAGACATGCGCGCGAGGGAGAGGGAAATCGTGAACGGAATGAATAATTAAAGTTTTTGGCTAAATTATAAAAATATCCCTAAATTTTGTACGTGATCCCAACAAAATTTCAAACTTCCAAAAAATAAATAGGATTGTTTGGAGCGTTGAATTGAGATAAGAGTTGAGGTGAGAATTGAGTTCATACCTGATGCAATTTTTTAACTTTAAATAATATATTTTATGATTACTATTTTTGTTTTGAAACAATTAACTCATTACATTTCTTGTAGAAATATGGTTAAATAAAACAAGAAACTAAAGCAAAATCATAACTTTCTAGTCGATTTTTCTTCATGAATTTCATTATCATCTTCTTCTTTTTCTTATTTTTTTAAAATTAAATCTCTCTTATCATCGTAACAACCAATGAAGACTGTAGTCGAAGTTGATTATCGAATATGACTTTTGCTGAAGTTTGTAGTCGCTAGCCGGAGGTGGTTGTCGGAGCCTGAAGTTGGTCAAATGAAGGTGTATTGGAGTTGGTTGTCAAAGTTTGTCATCATAGGTGGTTTTCAAATCTCGGAGTTAGTCGGACGAAAGTAGTCGTCGAAGTTGATCATCGAATATGATTTTCACTGGAGACTGTAGTCGGATGACACTATTAGAGCCCAAAGTTAGTCGCCTGAATGTGGTATTAGAGTTGGTTGTTGGAGTTTATCGTCAAAGGTGGTTTTCGAAGCCTCGAGTTGGTCGTCGGAGTTGCTCGCTCAAAGGTGATCATCGAAGGTGATTTCCATCGGCGTTTGTAGTTGATATTCTAAAGAATTAAGTGTGATGGAAAAAGGAAAAAATAATATGATATTAATTGGTTTATTGTTCAGTATATTCAATAAGTGGTATTTTTTTTAAACCTTTTTTGTGTAAAGATATTTTTGAAATATTCGAAAGTTTAGGGTATATTCTTTATACAAAAAATATTATCATATTTTTTTTAAAAATCTAAAACTAAGGATGACTATATTTTTTAATCCACTTGGGGTGTTTGATTCACCAACATGAGTTGAGTTGGTTTGACCCCAACTTTAAATGTGGTGGTTTTGGTTTGGTATATTCTACCAACTTACCCCAACTCACCTCAATTCTCCATTATTCCCATGTTTTTAGAGACTTCACCCATCATCCACTGTCATACTCCGAGAACTAACTTCGAGCTCCAACAATACCTCTGATGGATAACTATGGCGACCAACTCCGGACCCGACAACCACCTCTGATGGCAAATTCAAGCAACAACTTCAAGCTATGCTAAACACCTTCAATGACAATTCTCATGAAATTTGGACTCCGACAACCCTTCCGATGACAACTCTGGCGACCAACTCCGAGCTCCGACAACTAATTCTGGCATCCCGACACCACCTT
>NC_052356.1:23511203-23516203 GCF_009727055.1 Benincasa hispida
ATCATTTTTTAAAATTTTGCTATATTTTATAAATATTTTGATTTATTTTTCTATATTTAAAAACAATCATTTTTTAAATTTATTTTAAAATTAGTTTTTTTCAAATTTAAAAAAAACTTCAAAGAAATTGATCACCATATTAACTGTAGGAGCATTTAAAAAAAAATTATTCTAAAGTTATTTTGCAACGAGATATTAACAATTATAGTTCAAATACTAAAAGTGAAGGTATTTTTTTAAAAACTTTTTATAGGTTAGGGGTATTTTTGAAACTTTTAAAAATTCAAGAGTATTTTCAAACAAAACATTAATGGTTTTCATCCAAAACTACAGAAATACTTTGAACTCTTCTCGAAAGTTTAAGAGTATTTTGAAACTTTTAAAAGTTTAAAGATATTTTTGGTATAAAATACAAAGGTCATTAACGGTTTTTATAATTTAGCATTCAAATTTTAGGATGTTTTTAGTAAGGGACAATTTAGATATTTCACTTGCTCATTTGTTCCAAAAATCTTCTTTTTAAAAATTGATCTCAAAATTCTTTAACCCCTTACGATTGTCCTATTTTTTTGCTTTTTTTTTTTTTAAAAAAAAAGTAAAAATCAAGAGGCAATTTAGACATTTCATATATTCACTTGTCCTGCAAGTCTTTAAACTGAAAACTCATCATAAGTCTTTAGTCCTCCTAAAATTGTCCTATTTTTGGTCATTTCCCTAAAATTAAGGTAACCTGATTTTTCAAAAATCGAACTGAACCGGTTGGTTCGATTTGGTTCCTTAGTTTGAGTCAGTTTCTTGACACACCACTACTTAAATTTAAAATAATTTCCTTCAAGTTATCACACCATTTTAACTATTGAATTTTAAAATCATTTCCTTCAAGTTTCGAAGATTTTATAGTACATTTTTATGTTGAGTGAATTAATTCTCGTGTTAGTAAACTAATTTTAATCATGTAGCCTTGTTAATTGGTTAGAAAGAATAAATTAATTTCCTAATTAATCATCAACAATAAATAAAAAATTAAAAAGTTGGAATTAATAAATAAACGTGACTTTAAATATAATATGAAATCAAACTAGTAAATTAATTTTAATGAGTTTGTCATTATATGATAAAACAATTGAGGAATACGACGGGAAACACGGATATGGAGAAAATATAATACAATTATATATTTATTTAATAATAATAAATATAATATAAAATAAAATAAAATAAAATAACTAGAATTATAAAATTAGATAATATGAAAACTAATGGAATTTTGAAGTGAATTTCTCACCAATGTGCATCATCAAATATCCACCAAATGTCACTATTTATAGACAAAGTGGGAAGTAGGATGTGGACTTACATAAACACCAAGCATGAATTATTATAAGGCATATAGACAACATGAAAAATGACAAGTGACTTTTAGACACTAAGCATTGGACATCTATTTTTATGATATTTATAATACTCCCCCGATGCTCATATATATATATGAAATATGCCTTGTTGACGGGCCCGAAACTTACGTCGTTAATAAGCTTCAAACTTGATCAAAAGAAAATTTCTAATATCGAACATCTCCTATCACTACAAAGATATAGCAACAGTGGTAAGTCCGAGTTGATCTGCAGAAAACGCGATTGGTTTCGTTAAATTAATTTTCTAACTAGAGCAGTAAATAGGGGTTTTGTGTGGAAGAGATATATGCGTGAAATTAAAATAAAAAGGTAAATGTAATCTAGAATAGGAGTTTATATAATTTATAGAGCAAGAGGGAGTTCCCTATGTAATTTATTTCATTAGGCATCAATTAATTACACTAAATTTGTCAACCCCTCACCTGTTAGAAAATCTAATAGCCCAATTAGGAAAATTCAATGTTAAACCAAATTAGTCCTAACTCAATATACAACTCTTCCTTCTTAGTGACATACAAGTTAAAATTCAATTGCATTACGAAAGGGTTCAATTATTGAGACATACTACAAGCCGGTAAAGTCATATCTTATAGCATGATTTATTTGGGAAAGATTATATCAGGGCATACATGAGTTTGGTCAGAAAAATTCTAGACTTCACATATGTGATCCTAATATGCGCAACTAAATCAATCAATATATGCATAGGCTATGTTGATTTTGCGAACAAGAATTTCGGTAATCTAATTTATCAATTCAATTTATAAAAATTCCATCAAGATTAAATCAAACCATCCCAAAGAGTTCACAAAATTTCAGTTAAATTAATTAGAAAACATTCAAGAAAATAAACATAGGGCTCTTGCTCAAAAGAAATTAGATAGGATTACCTCTTAATTCATAGACAAATCCGAGGTACACGTCCAATCCATCGATTACAACCAAAAATAAAAAGAAAAACTAACCTAAAGGTACTAAATTTTGAAGGGGAAGAAGATTGAAGTTTGGCCTCCAAAATTCAGCATATTTCGACCTAACATCGATAGAGGTATTTATAGAAATCTTCACAGTGTTGCAACGCTCGACAGAAGAAGGTCACGAGCGACAAGGAAAATGTTGCAACATTGAGCATTCTGTCAAAAACTCGAAACTCGATGCACCATGCTCCTTTACTCAATGCTCGATGCTCGTTTACTCAATAGTATTTTAGTCGATTATACTCGATAACCTTTTACTCGATGATACTTGATAGCTGATTATACTCGATAGCAATTTACTCGATTACTCAATGGTTGATTATACTTGATGCCATTAATAAAAATATAGAATACTCGATGGAACTCGATGACAAATTGGTAATTTCAACTCATTTGAAGCCCGAATGCTCAAATCAACTCCAATTTGCTTCAAATTAACCCCGATCGGCTCCAAATCGCCAAGTCTACCTCTTGGTTGCTCGATACCTACAAAATAGGGAAAATAAACACGTAAAATCCAATAACAAGCCCGAATTAAGCTAGAAATAATAGCTCTTTTTTAGAGCCACCACTCATTAAAACCTTATTAGGAAAAACCCAATGGGAAAAAAACTCTAGTGAAGAAAAAGAGTACATATTTCATATAATACATTCTCCTAAAATAATACAATATATTTACTCCCCCTCACGAAAATATCACATAAGATCTCTGAGTCATCGCATTCTAATGTTGTGTATCAATTTTTCAAAAGTTGTTGTTGGTAATGCCTTTGTAAATAAGTTTGTCAAATTATCCTTCAAACAAATTTTTTGTATAGTGATGTCGCCATTTTATTCAAGCTCACGAGTGTAAAAAAGTTTCGGTGAAATATGCTTTGTTCTATATCATTTAATATATCCTTATTTGATTTGGGCTATGCAAGCTGTGTTGTCTTTGTATAATATTGTTGAAAGATTTTTATAAGAAGACAAGCCACAAGTTTCATGAATGTGCTGAGTCATTGACCTTAGCCATACACATTCTCGACTAGCCTCGTGAATTGCAAGGATTTCAGTATGATTTGAGGAAGTGGTTGTTATGGTCTGTTTCACCGATCGTCATTATATAGCAGTTCCTCCACATGTGAACAGATAACCTGTTTGAAATTTATCTTTGTGTGGAACAGATAAATATCTAGAATATACAAAACCAACTAGATCAAAAGTTGATTTATTTGAATAAAACAAACTCACATTGATTGTTCCTTGGAGATAACGGAGTATATGCTTAATTCCATTCCAATGTCCTTTTGTAGTAGAAGAACCATATCTAGCTAATAAATTTACTGAAAATGCAATATATGGTATTGTATTATTAGCAAGATATATAAGTGTACCAATTGCACTAAGATATGGTACTTCAGGACTAAGTAGTTCTTCATTATCGTCTCGAAGTTGAAATATATCTTTCTTTATAACCAATGAACGGGCTTCCATTGAAATATTTAATGGATGTGCTTTGTTCACATAAAATCTTTTTAAGATTTTTCCTGTATAAGTTGTCTGATGAATAAATATTCCATTTGTTAAATGCTCAATAGGCAAAATTTTGTTTTTTTCGAGATCTTTCATCTCAAATTCTTTCTTAAGATATTTTGTTGTCTTTGAAAGCTCTTCAGGAGTTCCAATTATATTCAAGTCATCAACATATATGGTTATAATGGCAAATCTTGATTGTGATTTCTTTATAAAAATATATAGACATGTTGGATTATTTTGATATCCTTCTTTCAATAAATATCCACTCAGGCAATTGTATCACATATGTCCTGATTATTTCAATCCATATAGTGATCTCTGTACCTTTATTGAATATCATTACTGTGAATTTGATGTATATATTTCAGGTACCTTAAATTCTTCTGGGATTCTCATATAAATATCATTATCAAGAGATCCATATAAATATGTTGTGACTACATCCATAAGATGCATATCCAAATTTTCATATACAGCCAGACCAATTAAATATCTTAATGTGATTGCATCCACCACTGAAGAATATGTCTCCTCATAATCAATACCAGGACTTTGTGAAAAACTTTGTGCAACTAGTCTTGCTTTGTATCTTGTGACCTAATTATTTTCATTTTTTTTTTCTTACAAATACCCATTTGTATCCCACAGGTTTGACACCTTCTAATATTCGAGTTGTTGGTCCAAAAACTTGTCATTTTGAAAGTGAGTTTAATTCTGCCTCGATTGTTTCCTTCCACTGAAGCCAATCTTTTCTATATCGATATTCTTCAATAGATTTGGGTTCGGGATCTTCATTTTTAGATATAATATCAAGAGCAATATTATATGCAAAAATGTTGTCAATAACTACATTAGTTCGATTCCATATTTTTCTTGTCATAACATAGTTTATTGAAATCTCATTATCATCTTTAGGTGTTTCACTTTCCTCACTAGTCATGTCGAGAACTTTTTCATGGATATTTACATCCTCAACCAAGTCTTTTTTATTATTAATTATTTTCCATTTCGAGGATTTTTATCTTTGGAACCCACTAGTCTACCATGCTTCTGGCGTGTTCCAGACTCATCAGCAACAACTTGTTGTGTT
>NC_052356.1:23521203-23587646 GCF_009727055.1 Benincasa hispida
TCTTTAAAAGAAAGAGTTTAATCAATTTTAATACTCTTGGCCAAATTGGGTTTTTATGAGATTATTTGATAATCTCATAATTATTTTCTCTCAAATACTTAGCCTTTTTCTCTCCAAATTAGTAACTCACCAGATCCCACCATCCCTTATAAGGCCAGAGAATAGTCGAGAAGACTCTCGTGGTCATCTACAAACCGTTCGTGAGGAGATTGGAGCTAATTTGGAGAAGATTCAAGTCTACAAAGGTTGTATTTCTTTTTTTTTACTTGTGTTTTAATTGCATGCTTATTCTTTGAAATTAACATAATTAGAGTACTTTAGATCTGTTTTTCCTTCCACTACGCATGTGTTCGTTCCATCAATGCATACAAGTGACGTTGCATGCAAAATAGCATGTCCTTATACAGATGAAGGAAACTTAGCTCTTATAAGTAATGGTCTTGCAATTAATTGCAAACGTTTTATAAATGATTTTGCTAAACCATTTTGTGTATGAACAAGAGTTACATGGTGTTTAACACTTATTTTAATTGAAAAACAATAATTATTAAAAGCTTGGGATGTAAATTCACGCATTATCAAGACGAATGGTCTTAATTGTATAATCAGAAAATTGTGCTCTTAACTTAATTATTTGAGCATTTAATCTTGCAAATACAAGATTTCGACTTGACAATAAGCACACATGTGACTATCTACTGGATGCATCTATTAATATCATAGAATATCTAAATGATCCACTTAGTGGGTTAATCGTCCACACATATGACCATGAATTCGTTCTAAAAATGCAGGTGATTCAGTTCCCACTTTAACTGGTGATGGTTTAATTATTAATTTGCCTTAAGCGCAAACATCACATGATAATTCATTTGATTGAAGAATCTTTTGGCTCTTCAATGGGTGTCCACTCGAATTCTCAATAATTCTTCTCATCATTATAGACTCTGGATCACCCAATCTATCATGCCACATAACAAATATATCTGGATTCGTGAAATTTAGGTTCATTGTTGCATATGTTTCAATTACTCGTATATAAGTATAATAGAATCCAAAAGATAAAGCAGACAATTTTTCCAATAAACGTTTTTCACTTAGACAGTAGAGATAATATATAGATATTCCATAATATTCTTATGATCGGTCTCAATATGATAATCATTGCAACATATATCTTTAAGACTTAGAAGATTTCTCTTTGATTGACTAGAGAACAATGTATTGTTAATTGTAAATTTTGTTGCTCTAGGTAAAATAATATTTGCTTTTCCAAAATCTTCGACCAAGTTTGTAGAACTTGGTATTGTATTTACTTTTGTTTTTAGCTTTGACAATTTGGAAAAATATTTTTATTTGTAAGTATTGTGTGTATAATTACACTATCTGTCAGACATAGATCTTCTTTGCTCATTTTTTAAATATCTAACATATGAAATTGATCCATGTTTCTTCATTAAAAGAAAATAATTACAATAAGAAAAATAACATTTAAAATATACAAAAGTTACTAAAAAAACATGAAGATAGATAAAAGAAAACAACAACATTAAGTCTAAATATTCTCAAAGTCAAAAGAAACACTTGATGTTCCACCAACTGTGCCGATCTTTTCTTTAGGAGATTCAAATAAGTCCGCCACATCCAAATTTATCATGTGAAATGGGTCAAATATGCCATTATCCTGGTATGCAAAATTTGCTTCTACATTTTTCTCTTTTTCCTTTAGGGAGGCTTGCTAGAGGTCAATTAAGTGTTTTAACGTACGACATGTACGTGACCAATGTCCAATCATTCCACATCGGAAACATTTATTTTCAACACTATTTGAACTCTTATCTTGTGGAGCTTTTCTTTTGTGATCATCATTTTGTGTGGTTCATTTGAAATTTAAATGATTAGAAAGACCACCACGAAAATAAAAAATTATTTCTTCCTCTACCACAGTCATGACCTTGACCACGACCACAACCTCGACCACGATTATTAACATTCACAACATTCACTTTAGGGAATGGTGTTGTTCCAGTTGGTCGAGGTTCGTGGTTCTTCATCGATAACTCGTTATTTTGTTTGACCACAAAAAGACATGAAATTAGTTCAAAATATTGTTTAAAACCTTTCTCTTATTGGTGCTGTAGGAGTTTATTCGATACATGAAATGTAGAAAATGTATTATCTAACATATCAACATCAGTAATTTTTTTCTCCGCATGACAACAAATTTGAATTGATTTTAAATAATGCGGAATTGTAATCACTTACTGATTTAAAATATTGTAGCCTCAAATGCATCCACTCATAATGGGGTTTAGAAAGAATAACTGTCTTTTGATGATCATACATTTCTTTCAAAATTTTCCACAAGATAGAAGGTCTTTTATTGTAGGATATTCTATTTTTAATCCCTCGTAGAGCTGATGACGAAGGAAAATTATAGCTTTTGTTTTGTCCTGACTGGATCTCGTATTTCCTTCTTTAATTGTCTCTCCCAAGTTCATATCATCCAGGTGAATTTCGGCATCGAACACTCATGACAAATAATTATTGTCGTTATTGTCAAAAGCTATGAATTCTAATTTTATAAGGTTTGTAATGACAACACTATCACAAAAATTTGTATCTATATTAGAAATTTAATATGTACTAAATATGCAAAATAACATTTAATTTATTAATTATAATAAAGAGGAAAAAAAACGACCTACCTTTAGGACCTACCTTTAGGGATGGAAGCAATAGGAGCTCGTGCTGATAACGTGTCGTGAAATTGAGGAGCACGATGAGAACATGGATATGGAGAAAATATAATATAATATTATATTTATAATATAATAATAAATATAATATAAAATAATTAAAATAATAAAATAACTAAAATTATAAAATTTGATAATATTTGATAATATTAAAATTAATGAAATTATGGAGTAGATTTCTCATAAATGTGCATCATCTTAAGATCCACGAAATGTCACTATTTATAGGCAAGGTGGCAAGTAGAACGTGGACTTACATGAACATCAAGCATGAGTTAACAAGGCACATTGACAACATGAAAAATGACACGTAGCTTTTAGGACACTAAACATTGGACATCTATTTTTATGATATTTATAATAACTTTAAATTTTTTTAGAGTTTTTAATAAAAGAATAAAGTAAGAAAAGCTCATGGTTTCAAATTGAGCAAATTAACTTAATTAAATCCTCCAAATGTATAAATATATACCTATATATTTTTAAATTAAAGAATCTATAGAGATTAAATAAATGGAATCTAAGGTTCGAAATACCGATGTTGATGGAAATATCTATGAAAATTTCAAAAAAAAAAAAAAATATGGGAACTTAAAGAAATTAATGAAAATTATTATAATTAGTTAATGAAACTTAGATTGTGACTTAGTTAGACTAGAATTATCATTTTTAATCACAATCTCTATAAAGTTAGACAACATTTATATGCCTATGGTAAATGTCAGTGTAAATATTGATGCGAGATCAAAATTTTTAAAAAGAAATGGAAAAATAATTACAAAATAATATAAAGTTTATGAATATTTTGAGGTTAAATGATGTGAAAATTGTGAAAGTTTTGGATGGTTAAAGAAAAACTCACATTAATTCAATTTTAAGATGAAATAATATAAAAATTTTATGGAAAAAATTTGAATGAAGTTAAAAATAAAAATATATTTTTTTATGGCTTTTTCAAGTTCAAATTCTTTAGAAATAAAAGTTTTCGGTCATAAATAAAACTAAAAATTGTGAAAAGTTGAAAATTAAAAAAAGTAACACATAAAAATGGCTTAATTTTTTGTTGAAAATGACATTGACATATGAAACTATAGAATTGTGTGTATTCAAAATCATAAAATTGGAAAACTTGAACTAAGTTAACATATTTAATTTTTTAAAAAGAAATGAAACTTAATCAAAATCTCTAAATTTCTCGAAATCTTTAAATTCTATCCAAATGAGAAAATCATAATATTCTCAAAATTTTTGGATTTTCCTCGAAATTTCAAAATTTCGTGGAACTTAGGGAAAAAACGTTTCCCCCATTAAAATTTTAAACCACGTGTGAAAAGGTAAAATATTCATTAAAAATGAGGCTTACGAGAATTTAATGCGATATAATACTCATTAGAATGTAGCTACCGATGATATATTTTAAAAAATGAGGATGTTGGAAAAACATTTTTTTTTTAATTTACTTTTGTCCATTCTCTGTTATACTTATTTACAGAATGTTATTGACAAAATTATATGTCAAAATGAGGCTAAATATTACAAATACAGTAAAAGTTACTTTCAACTCAAAGAAAATGTCTAAAAAGCTCATTGAAAGAACATTTTTAATAAATATTATACCTTTTCACATTCCATTTATTTAATCCCTATGGATTTGTTTTAGTTTAAAAATAACGAAATTCTCGATTTTTGAAACTTAAGTTGCTATCAATTATAGCTATCATTGATAGCACTGATATCTACCTATATCACTACTATTATTGATATTACCAGTATCTAACCTAAATTTTTATCATTGAGATTTATCTAACTTTTATCTCCAACATCACTTATACACAGATATCACTAATATCAACCTAACTTTTATCACCGATATAATTGATATATACCTAAATTTTACCTTTGAATTTATTAGCCACGGACACAAATTTGGATGATTTTGCACTTCCGGAACTAATAGTACTTGATGTTTCAATACGTCTATTTTAGGAAGTGGTTTAAAAGTTCAATTAAGGTTTGGAACAAAATAGGTCATTGATCGAAATATTTCTCTTAACTATTATAAGATAGTAAGTGAATTCATGACCAATGCCCAATCATTTCGCATCAGAAGCATTTATTTTTAACTCTTTGAACTTTTATCTTGTAGAGTTTTTCCTTTGTGATCATAATTTTGTGTGGTTCTTTTGAAACTTGAATGATTAGAGCGAAGACCACGAAAATCATAATCCTCTACTACGGTCATGACCTCGATCATGACCACGACCTCGACTACGATTATTAATATTCACAACATTCACTTCTGAAAATGGTGTCGTTCTGGTTGGTCGAGATTCATGATTTTTCATCAATAACTCGTTATTTTCCACGAGAAGACATGAAATTAATTTAGAATATTATTTAAAACATTTATCTCGATATTGTTGCTGCGGAAGCATATTCAAGACATGAAATGTAAAAAATGTCTTCTCTAACATATCAGCATCGATAATTTTCTCTCTGCATAATAACAATTTCGAACTGATTTTAAATAATGTGGTGTTGTAATCACTTACTGATTTGAAATCATGTAGCCTCAAATACATCCACTCATAACGAGTTTTAGGAAGAATAACTGTTTTTTTATGATCATACATCTCTTTCAAAATTTTCCACATGATATAGAGATCTTTTATTGTAAGATACTTCATTTTCAATCCATTCATAACGAGCTTTTAAATAATGTGGCATTTCCTTCTTTAATAGTCTCTCCAAGATTCATAACATCCAGATGGATTTCAGCATCAAGTAACTATGCCAAATAATTATTATCATTAATATCAAGGGCGACAAATTCTAATTTTGTAAGATTTGTCGTGACAACACTATAATAAAATATTGGTACTTATGTTAGAAATTTAATAGATATTGAATATGCAAAATAATATTAAATTTATTAATTATAAAGAAGAGAGAAACCGACATATCTTTAGGACCTACATTTAGCGAGAAAAACGACAAGAGCTCGTGCTGATAACGTATTGTGAAAATGAGGAGCACGACGAGAATACGTATATGGAGAAAATATAATATAATAGTATTTTATATAATAATAATAAATAAATATAATATAAAATAAAATAAAATAATTAAAATTATAAAATTAGATAA
Organism: Benincasa hispida; assembly: GCF_009727055.1. NCBI lineage: Eukaryota > Viridiplantae > Streptophyta > Magnoliopsida > Cucurbitales > Cucurbitaceae > Benincasa > Benincasa hispida. The sequence goes on from NC_052356.1 coordinate 23,527,110, forward strand.
TATGAAAATTAATAGAATTTTAACGTGGATTTCTCGCTAATGTGCATTCTATTGAGATCCACCAAATGTCTCTATTTATAAGAAAAGTGGCAAGTGGGATATGGACTTACATGGATACCAAACATGAATTATTACAAGACACATTAACAATAAGAAAAATGACACGTACCTTTTAGGACACTAAACATTGAGCATTTATTTTATGATATTTATAATAATACATAACAAGATTCCATCATTTCTAATTTTCTTCACATTGAAGTTGGAAGATGTCCCATCAAGTTGGGTAAAACTATCGTAATTGTCCACCTTTTGCAAACAAACTAAACTAACATGTTGTCAAATCAATTACTTTTCAAAGAAGAAACTGTACCTTGCATTTATTATCCCATAAAGAAGGAAGTAGTTCCTCTGATGTTAACTTCTTGTACATTGCACCAATGGATTTGTCAATCTAACATCCCAACTGAAATTTAGACCATTGTATTCAAGATAGAAATATAGAAACGTATTCCCTCGAGAATTGCATCAGAAACTCACCTTTTAACATTTTCCAAAGAACCATTTTCGAAGGGAAACTAAAAGGGAAACCCATAGTCAAGGACTTGATAATTGCGAAATTCAAGAATAGTTAATTTTGACACCTGATGATCCCGACATTCCCTTGCATCTCCTGCGATCTGGCAACGTCATTCTTGCTCGTCTTGAATTGCTTCTAAAAGTATAGATTGTCCCCACAAACCAACGCAGAGCATGTCATTATGACTTGCTTCTAAGAGTAGTTTTTTTTTTTCTCACAAAACATGGAACCTTTCATTATGCTTTATTCTCACTCACATGCTTCCTAAGAAAATTCCTATGAGGTCACCCAAGCTATCGAGTTCCTATAATTGAGCTACTGAAAATGAAAATGCACCTTGATAGTTTCTTTTAACCTTTCTTAACTGTATTTTCATATCTTCAGGATCTCTCTCATTTGGATGTAATCTTAGTTCATTCAAATTCTTAACTCAGGGCATTACACCTCTTTTCATGAGATGATGGTGTAAAGCAAGTCTTCTATTCTTCAAGCGAATTGGAATAACCATTCGAATTGCTGAAAATTAAAAGGGTCGAATTTCAAACTGTTAAGAACCTGCAGTTTTCTTTCTTTCTACTAAACGCACAGACAATCGAACCAGAGGGGTAGGTGATAGAAGAAGAATAGAAAAGCAAAACTATATTTCAAAGCTCTTTACTGTCTTCCAACGATTCAATAAACCAAAACACTAACGACAACTTACAGTAAGAAAAATAGAGCAATATAGAGAAAATAAGCAAACATCAAAGGACCCAACTGGTTTTCGAGAGATGCTGGGGAAATCTCTCCATGAAGAATTCCTCTTATTCAGAATTTTCCTCCCTTTCTTCTATCGTCCCCTTACCCTTTTTGATCAATACCCTGTGGTCCCCTCTCCAACGCAATCCCTTCTTCTCATTTCTGTTGAAATGGTTTCAGCCTCTTCCACTACCCCCTTAACCGAATTCATTTATGAACTTCCCTTTTTACCCTTCCTTTTATAAGTGTAGACTATTGGAGGTTTTACATTACCGCTCCTCTCAAAGTACACCTTGTCCTCAAGGTGAAACAATGGAAATTGTTGTCTCATGTTCGGAGCTAACTCCCAGGTGGCTTCACTCTCGAGCAAGCTCTTCCACTTCACCAAACCACTCTTGTGTACCCGATTCTCCATTCCACCTCACTCCTAGCACCACTTCAGGGACAACTTGCAGTTCAAACTCTTCGGTAAGTATCGGGGGTAGGTGTTGCACTTGCTGAGTTTTGCCTAGTTTTCTCTTGAGCTGAGAAACGTAGAACACATCATGAATGGCTACTTCAGGCGGAAAGTTCAATCGATATGCTACTTCCCCAATCTTCTCTGATACTCGATAAGGCCCATAGAATCTAGGGGACAGCTTCTCGAAATCCCCCTGCTCTCGGAAGTCTTTCTATGAAGTCCATCGTCCACTCTTCCAATGTTAACTCATGGATGGGAAGAGGTTGTAGCAGCCCTGTAGGTGTTACTGATTCAGACTTATTCCTCTGGCAAGTGTCACAACCTTCCACATATTTCTTTATGTCGGTTTTTATCCTCGGCCAATATAATTTGCCACTCATCCGTTTGTATGTTCTAAAAAAGCCTAAGTGACCCCCAAGTATCGAGTCATGGAATGTATGTAGTAGGGTTGGAATTGAGGTTGAATTCCGCGGGATCACTAACCTCCATTTATAGAGCAGCCTGCCATTTTTCCACTGATACTTTGGTTTTCCTTCCGGATTCTCCTTCAATAAGGTGATTATCTGTTGCAACTCTTCATCTTGTTCTACCTCTCTAAGGATGAGTTCCAAATCTACTATCGCCGAGGAATACAAGCTATGCAGCTCGGTTGTCAGGGGTACGCGGGAGAGGGCATCGACGGCCTTATTCAACAGCCCAGGCTGATAGAGAATTTCAAAGTCGTATCCCAAGAGTTTGGTGAGTCAACGCTGGAACTGTGATTGTACCTCTCGCTTCTCTATTAAGAACTTCAATGCCTTTTGGTCTGATATGACCGTGAATTTCCCTCCCAAAAGGTAGTGTCTCCACTTCTGGACCGCCAAGACCACTGCCATCAATTCTCTCTCGTATATGGATTTGGCTTGAGCATGGTAGGAAAGCTTTTGGCTGAAGTAGACGATTGATTTGTCCCCTTGAGTTAGTACAACCCCCAACCTTGTTCCTGACGCATCGGTTTCTATAGTGAATGGCTGGTTGAAGTCTGTAATGCTAGTACAGAACACGAAATCATCTATTGTTTCAAGTCCTCAAAGGCCCAGGTCGCTTCATCATCCCAACTGAAGCTATTCTTCTTGAGTAGTCTTGTTAGAGGAGCCACTCTAATGCTATAACCTTTAACAAATCTGCAGTAATAGCCAGTCAGTCCCAAGAATCCTCTCAGTTCGGTAACATTAGAGGGACAAGGTCAATTCACCATTGCCTGAATTTTCTCTCCATCCGCCTCAACCCCTTGTGGAGAGATCCAGTGGCCCAAGTATTGGATTCATTCTTGACAGAAGACACACTTCTTCTAATTGGCAAATAATTAGTTGTCCCTTAGCACATTGAAGACTACTCCCAAGTGTGTTTTGTGGGTTGATATATCTGGACTGTAAACCAAAATATCATAAAAAAACACAAGAATAAAACGACGTAAGAAAGGTCTGAAAACCTGATTCACGAGGGATTGGAATGTCGCTGGTGTGTTGGTGAGCCCAAAAGGCATTATTAGGAACTCATAGTGGCCTTCATGGGTCCGGAATGCTGTCTTTTCGATGTCTTCATCCCTCATCCTGATTTGGTGGAATCCTGACTTCAGGTCGAGCTTAGAAAAAACCATAGCTCCGTGCAACTCATCCAGTAACTCTTCGATCACCTGAATTGGAAACTTGTCAGCGATCGTAGCTTGATTTAGCTTTCAGTAGTCTACACAAAAACGCCAACCTCCGTCCTTCTTTTTCACCAGTAGTACCGAACTCGAATAAGGGCTTCGACTTGGTCATATGAATCCTGCTTGCAACATTTCTTGGACCAACTTCTCTATCTCTTCCTTCTGTGCATAACCATACTTATAAGGCCTAACATTGATCGAATTCTAGCCCTCCTTAATGGTAATTCGATGGCCTACGGCTCGCCGAGGTGGGAGGGTTGTAGGCATGGCAAATATATCTTGATTTTGATCCAAAAGGGCCTAAATCATAATTGGTAGTTGGTCTTTGTCGTGGTCTTCTCTTCCCCCTTTTGTCTCTCCTTCACATTCGATCTCTAGGTGTTGGAAGTCCACTAAAAACCCCAAATCCTCTTCCCTCCCATTGCTTACTCAAGGTCTTGAATGACACCTTGGCCTTTATGAGCAACAGACCCCCCCTCAAAGTAACATGAGCCTCCCTAGACCAGAAATCCATTGTTAAAGATGGCCAATGTATGCCCATGAACCTTGTCGTGCATAGCCACCACATTCCCAGAACCACGTTCATTCTTCCCAATTCCATTGCCAAAAGGTCTTCTTTCATTATTAAATTCAGGAGCTTTAGTTCCACACCCTTACAAATCCCCTTGCCTTCTATTTCACTCCCATTTCCGATGACCACTCCAAACTTCTTATGATGTTCCACTGGTATCCCAAGTTCCCTTACTGTGTCATGATGAATAAAATTGTGCGTCGCATCGAAATCTATGAGCACTAACACTTCCCTACCTCTTATTTCCCCCTTTAGCTTCATGGTGCCCTTCGCTGAGAACCCAAGTAACGAATTCAAGGCTAGCTCTGCCTTTTCCTTCACCTCGGTACTCTTCATTTCGAGTGCTTCTTCCTCTTCTGCAATCTCTTTGACCACCGAATCTTCTTCATTGGCAATGAAAAGCATCAGTTGCCTATTTTCCTTGATCTTACACCTGTGCCCGGGTGCATATTTCTCACTGCAACGAAAACATAACCCCTTATCTAGCCGGTCTCTGAATTCTGCACCAGTCAACCTTTTCAGAGGAGCTTCCTTTTTCGTGGGAATCGACTTTACCAGTATCGCGGCTTGCTTCATGGGTGAACTCTCTTGGACTCGACTTTGGGCTTTATCGCCCTGCTCTTTCTTCCCGTGTTGGCCCATATTGTTGTTCAGCCCACTAATGTCGATACCCTTTAGAGCCAACTTCAAAACCAAGTTCTTGCGTTGACAAACTGTGCCTCCCTCATACATTCATCTAAGGACTTGGGATTTCGACTAATCAATTCGGCTTGCAGCGCCGGTTCCAATTCGTTCATAAAAGCATCCTTCAACACCTCCTCAGATAAGTCTGGTAAGGGTGTCGAATAAGTGACGAATTTCTTCACATACTCCAAGTAAATTCCCCCATGTCGGATTTTGAGTAGTCGCGCACAAAGACTTCCCTTTCCCACATTCCGATAATGTTCGAATAATCTCCTCTTCAGTTCGTCCCAGATGGTAATGGCCCATCGGTTATTGCTCCAGCGGAACCAGTCGACTTCATCGGGTGCGAAACTGATCACAACCACCTTGACCTTCTCGGCATCGAAGAGCTCGTGTATCTCAAAATAATGCTCCACGTGGTAAACCCATGATTCCGGATTTTCCCTTGTGAAAAGAGGTATTTCAAGCCTTTTATAGTCAACTTTATCCGTGCTTCCCACTCCTAAGGATCGAGACGATTCAGCTTCATCGATTCTCCCTTTCACCTTGATCGTGCTTCCGTCGGCGATAGTTGTCTCTTCCTTCCGTCGAACAACATTGCTTTCCCGCACCTCTTCCATAAGTTTTTCGAGGTTCTTGCATAAACCACTCAATAGCTCTCTCAGACCCACCATCTCCTTCTCAGCAGTGTCCATCCTCTCTTCCAATTGCTTCTGAGTCATTGTGCGAGTTTTTCCCAAGATTGCGACTCTGATACCACTTTGTTAAGAACCTACAGTTTTCTTTCTTTCTACTAAACGCACAGACAATCAAACCGAAGAAGAATAGAAAGGCAAAACTATATTTCAAAGCTCTTTAATGTCTTCCAACAATTCAGCAAACCAAAACACTAACGACAACTTACAGTAAGAAAAAGAAAGCAATATATAGAAAATAAGCAAACATCAAAGGACCCAGCTGGTTTTCGAGAGATGTTGAGGAAATCTCTCCATGAAGAATTCCTCTTCCTTATTCAGAACTTCCTTCCCTTTCTTCTGTCGTCCCCTGTGGTCCCCTCTCCAACGCAATCCCTTCTCATTTCTGTTGAAACGGTTTCAGCCTCTTCCTCTACTCCTTAACCAAATTCATTTGTGAACTTCCCTTTTTACCCTTCCTTTTATAAGTGTAGACTATTGGAGGTTTTACACAAACTCATTACCAGCGTGAATGAGTTACAAAGTATATAATCATACTTATATGTCGTGTCAAGCTTAAGCTTGCTCATAAGCTTCACTTGGCTGGTGATTGAACTTTGCTAGTGTAGGCACAGCATTGGCCTAGAGACTGCATGCGAGATGTTTAAGCAATCATAAAAAAAGTATATATTCTTCCAGTAAAGGTGTAAGATTGACTTTGTAAGGCATACTTATTCTGGAAAGCTGCATAGTTTTCAAAAAGAAAAATGTCAGAATATTTTGGATCAGTTTGTGCAATTTTCTCCAAAGTAACAAAAATTATACTGACCTATCAAAACAAGTACATAAACATAGTGAATAATAATACTATATAGTTACAAGATACGCATCCATTAGTAATCTAAAAGCATGATGTCAAAATGCAGTCTCATATGGGCAGATTGCAGCTGCTGCACACAGCCAGAGAAGAATTAACCAACTCAAGGAAGCAAGAAACTTTCAGATTACTGACAGTCACATCACTAAAACAATCATAAATGTGTTTTAGAAAACTCACAAACTTTGAATATGCTTGATCAACCAAATCCCTGGATGTACTGCTCCATTCATGTGGCAAGACTCGCAAATCTATGCAAAAGAAAATATCGATATTCCAATGTCCAAAAGAATGGAAGTAATTCTTGTTTCAAATAACCTTAGAAGAAGCATCTTCATAGTTAATACACTTCAATTTACAGAATTGCTAGCGACCAGATGTAACCGAGGGAAACTCAGATGAATCCAATTACATAGTAAAAACTAGCTAGAAACTGCATCTTTTCGGCCACCATTTCACTTCCTTGCGATTTACACCTTCAGTAGTAGAGAGCCCAACAAAGGCTCAAAAATCATTTTGACAAAAGTATTCTCAACATATAGTCTGTATTTTATTGCATAGATACGGCTTCATTTTTTACATTACTCATTAATGAAGTGTATTTGTCTCTATAGACGAGATTTATGTTTAAATATCTTCATATTTATATACCTTGATAAAATTTTCAAGCATAACTCAACTAACATACAGATGTATTGACGACCAAAAAATTTGTAGATTCCCCTACCCTTATTGTACTAACAGAAAAAGAACTACTGATTAAAAAAAAACCACATCATACTCTGTCAACTTGAGCTTAACTCAATTGATTAAACCATATGTCCTTGACCAAGACATTAATGGTTCAAATTCCATGTTTAATTGAAAAAAAATGAAAATTAGTGAGATTTCTATAGATTTAAGAGCACATAATTACTAAACGAATTAAAGAATGAATTAGGTAAATACAAAGTTTGCAGGCTTCAAAAGAATGGAGTGAAAAAGTATCTCAAGACAATCGGCTTACATTCAGAGGCTTAGCCTTGCGAATGTGGCCCATACTATTGACAAGATCTTTGCGAATGCAAACGGGGAACATATTAATTTTCTTAACAAGTTTCAACCGCCATAGAACATATGGGAAGCTAAGCTGATCCCTGGAAGTAAACCGCACCACCTCATTAAACCAAAGGCACATGAACAAATTCACCATGGGAGAGTGCTCCCTAACAATAACAGAGGCCTCTGCAAGAGCTGCAAAAATAGTAGCACAATTTCAGTACAAGATGGAGTAATTCAAATATTACTCCATCTTGTTAGAGCTAAGTTGAGATGTTTTCACCCTTTTCCAAAGAAAAAAGGCATCCAGTCATGAAGTAAACTGTAGGTTATCATTATTAGACCTACTTAATTAATATAGCTAGAGCTTACAATACCTTTATGCCCATTAAATCTCTTGTCATCTGGGAAGTTATCATGACGATATCGTTTTATCTGCACGTCGACTTCTTCTGGGGTGGCTTTATGTTTCTTGACCACAGCTCCAGCCTCATCATAGACACTACTACGAGCTCCATGTTGTGATATTGCAAGTTCAGAATTTGAACGCCAAAGAAGAGCTTCAAACACTCCTAGTGGGTCTCTCCGGAATTGAGACTTTGAATCTACCCAAATGGAGTACTTCACATTAGGGAAGAGACGATGACCCAACATCTGATAACAGCAGCACGTGATATAATAATCCATATAGCCAAGTTTATAAATGTGGCAAATTGAAGAGATGAATTGTAAATTACAGCTTCCAGTAGTGTGAAAACAATCAACTGAAGAGAGACTGAGAATTTGTGCCGAGCTGAACATGACAAAAAATGTTAACCTAGCATGGAAATCTTGCTTTTTCTGGTTTAAAAAACGTTCTCTTAGAGTTAAGTTTGCTGCTTAATAGCAAGATTTTGTGGTCTGATTCATTCAATGTATGACATGAGGCATGCATGCAAATTATATTACTCCAGATGTTGAAGAAAATATTTTCATCCCATATATGCCGAATGGAAAACAAAATATGCCTTGTTTACTACAACAATTAGTGAAAACAAAAATGATATGCTGAGCAGTCATGAATCCAGCAACAGACCCTAGCATCTGATTGTCTGATCAATTTCACTCTGCAACTTATTACCTTCGGGATTTTGCCATTCAATCTTTGATCAGTGAAAGGAAGATCCCTCACAACCACAACACGCCATTTCCCAATAAATCCATCCTCACCAATAACATGTCCCACTGCTTCCTGTGCACTTAAAGTGATTTCATCCCAAAATGCAACATAGCAAACCTGCATCAGTTATATACGCCCTTATTAAATACTCTTAACTAAATGCACTCTTGAAAAGATGATAAGAGAATGAACATAAAACTTAAATGCACAATTGGCAATTCAAAAATAGCAAAAGCAATATATAACAACCTTGCGAAGTGATGCCTCTGACATTCCAATAGGTTGATAAAGATCATCTCCACCACCAAATGCGCATGTGGACACAACAAGAGTGCATGTTTGCATGAAAGTTCTATCTTCATTAGAAATTCTGAAACCCCCATCATCACTGTAAAAACCGCAATGTACCTCAACAGTTCTATTTACCTGTAACCAATGAATTTCTAGAGCTTGAGAGCAAAGAGAAAAATGGTAAACTTGAAAACCCATTTTCTATTCTAGACAAAGGAGATTCCATGGATTCCATGGAAGCAAAGAAATTAGTGAGAAGTTGATTAATAACCTTAAAACTTTTTTCTCTTTGGTCGAGAGTCTGGTATCCAGTAAATAGATTAAATCTTGTTGCATTCATGCTCTGTCGTGACAAGGAAAATTTATCTACTAACAATGAACTGTCACTATTAGTTATGTAGTTCACATCAATCTCTGGAACTGGCGAACCTTCACGCACAGGAATATCCAATTGCTCAAGTTCTTTTGGTGGCAGAAGTTTCAAGCAACCTGATACAACCCAAAAATTTATGTCAACTTCAGTTCTTCTGCATCCGTAACACCAAGATAATCAGAGATCATGTCCCTCTCTCTTACACACATACACGCATTCAAAGTGCCCGAGGAGAGATGAATTTCCAGTGAGAAATTAAGTAAAATAATTGGGCGTGCAGTAAGGAATTGAAAAAACATATGCATTTCAGATCCTGCAGCTTCCTCATCTTTCAAAACTCCAACCACTCTAATGTAAGATCAGAACCTAACGAGTAGAAGATCAAAAGACAAATCAAACAGATCATAGGGAATGTAGGGTTCTTGCAAGGTTGATGATAACTTACGTTCTCTTATTCCGGAAACCATCCTAGTAACTGGATCGAGTCTATTCAAATTCCCATCTGGTTTATTGTCCAACCCCGACTCCATCACAGGTCCGAGTTTCGAATCATCTAACTTTGCCCTCGTCATGCCACTATGCTCTGATTTCGCCTCCAGCCTTGATTTTTGACCAATTTTTGTTGCCTCAAACAAAAGCAATCCAGCAGCAAGAAGGAAGAAAACAACCAACCAATACTTCAACATCATTCTAAAAATTCGAGGAGCCAACTCATTCTTGACTCGATTCCCTTGTTTTTTTCTCTTTCTCCGAACTCGAACACGCATCCTTTCCAACTCGTCCAACTCATTGTCAGAAACCGTGATGGATACATTGTTGCTATTGTTCGACATGTAAGATACCAGTGCTAGAGATTCAAGATCGCAAAATTTGTAGTAACTGAAAACAGATCGCTGGCTGATATGCAACAAGAACTATTCATGCACCTGAGAATATTCAGATTTAGGATTTCAGATCTCAAACATATAGATATTCTTTTACAGTAGCTTCAAGATCTCCTATGAACTCAAGCTAAAGCTCGTGGAGGACTCACATTACAGAAACACATCCTTTATTTACTCATGTAAACTCCTATGTGTTGAGCCAATTTTCTCTTGTAAACTAGATATGTAAATGACACAAGGCATTTCCAATGGTCAAGCTACTTACCTCAATATACCCAAACAAATTAAACTCTCTTGGCCCACGAAAATTCTGGAATCAACCCTACGATGAGGTTTAATTTGAGAACCAACTCCAACCTTCCAATTCCACACGTCCCAAAATCGACACAACAGTTTAGGGGTTAGATCCCAATTTATGGCATTGTTAAATAATCCAAAAGAGCCTTGGAACCTAAAGTATTCACCAAATTTCTATCAAAACAAATTCCAATCGTGCTGGACAGCCTCGAAAACCTTCAAAAACTCAAATCCAAGCTTCACATATCAGAGGCAAACATTAAATTCAAACTAAACCTAATGGGTATCCAAGATTAAACAAGAACCCAACGAAAACTTACCGATAACTCGCCAAAAACAATCCTCAAGACTGCTGGACAGCTGCTTTTGATTTCAAAATTCTTCCAAACCTCAAATCTACCGTCCAGTCATGATTAAAGCAACAATAGGCAGGACACTGATTGGGTACTCAATATCTTGGGATAAATCCACCAAAAACTTACCAAAACTAGACTCCGGTGAAGCGCAATGGAGCGGCGGTAGTCGAAGGAGCAACCGCAGTGGCGAACAGCACTGTACCACCGGCGACGAGATCGTCAACGGAAGGAGAACCGCAGATGTGGCGCACGTGAGGGCTGCTGACGAGAATGGGCGGCGGCGCGCAACTAGCCGGACCAACGAGAGCAACGGCGATCGAGCGGCGGCAATAGCTCTTCCGGTTGGGTCTCTTGGAGACGGCTGAGAGAGAGAGAGAGAGTCTGAGATTGGGCGTCTTCTCGCGTGGGAGTGTTTCGTGAAATGAGATTTTCCTCTGGGTTGAGTATTAAGGGGCAATTTGGACATTTCATATGTAAATCTGTCCGGTCCTTAAATCGAAAACTCGTCCTAAAAGTCTTAAGTCCTCCTAAAATTGTCGATTTCTTTTGGGTAATGTCCCAAGAAAATTAGAATTGGAACACGTGAAAGAGAAGATGAAGAATTTTTTACGGTTCAGATTGTTTATCGGTAATAAATAATGATAAATATTAAAATTATTTATAGACATCCATCGATATATTGATAATGATAAATCTATATTAATAATTATTATTATTTATCATCGATAAATAATAACATTTTATCATATTTGAAAATACAGTATTGTCATTTAAAACAATTATATTTTTCTTTTTATTAATTTTCATTTCATTTCCGGTTAAGAAACAAAAGTGGGGTTGAACTCTTTTCAAACAAATAAAAAATTGGAAAGATATGGCACTTCTTACATTATAATTTTTATTTTAGTCTCATCAAATGTATTTTTTTTTATTATTATCTCCTTTGTAACTCTCAAATTTCATCTCAAATATTTACAATATTCAAAATTTATATTTTTCATTATGTTATGGTATAAAGATTTTCAAACACATTTAACCAGAAAACATATCTGCTCATCAATTAAATTAATTTATTGTTTCATAGCATAACGGAATTTTTAATCAAGATATTTATGTTTTCCTCATGAATGTAAATATGAAATATTTTCTAAATGATTAAAAAGTCCCCAAGTAATAATAAAATATAATTAAAAAGAAAAAAATATCGTTGAAACATGTTTGCAGCAAGTTTGTTTTTTCTAATTACAAAAACTACATGACCTTAAATATATATTCATTTCTTTTAGTAAAATATATTTATATTCGTATTCATTCTTTGGCTTTACTAAAAAAAAAAATCATCATTTGGCACATTGTGTTAAAGTAATCCATAAATCAATAAAAATGATCTAAAATGTAATATACATATTTTTATCGGAAGAGGGTACAGGAAAAAAATGAAGAGCATAATTGTGGCGTCAAATAAATTTAGGGCTCATATCTTTAAAGATCTCCGAACATGACCTCCCCAACAACTCTACAAAGATGTCGATCGCATCCTCACAGCCACTCATCATCGAAAAGAAACACTTCCCCATTGAACTCGATGCCCGATTTGGGGCTCCCGCACGAAAATAACTGAAACTACTCACAGCAGATCATTCTTCATCTTCGTCAAAAGTTCCACTGTCTATTGGTTAACTGATCGATTCAAGGAGCTTCTTTTATGTCCCATTGAATCAATGTTTCTTCAAAGAAACTCACTTAGAGGGAATAACTATCTGGGTTGAAGAAACACAAAATAGAAAGGGGATTTTAGCCGAAATAGCCAAACTTGAAAAACAGTGGAGGTCTCAATAAACTACTTATACATATTGAAGAAGATAGAAGAGGTTGGAAAGACTTCTTAAATCGCTTCATTAATTCTTCATCTCCCTCTTTGACCATCATTAATGCTGTTAAACAGGCTCATCCTCCTCCAGCGGTCACTAATAAAAAGGGTCCTCTCTCCTATAGTGCTATTCTCGACAAGAGACAGCCTCTAGCCACCAAGTCTGCTCCCTACCTAACAACGAGCACCAACCTCGACCCATCCATCATAGTATTTAGACAATCTTTTCACAATGACTGGTATCACATCAATAGAGCCCTCAGCAACATATCAACTATTTCTGTGTTATTAACCCTTCTTATTAGACCGGGCCATCCTTAGATGTGAAAATAGTGAGCAGGCCAAGGTTTTTTATAATTCCAAGAGCTAGTACAAAGTGGGGCGCTTCTCTCTTGAGTTCAAATGGTGTGACCCTGAGTTGGCCTATCAGAATCCTATTGTTCCTTTATATGGTGGATGGATTAATAAATTAGGCACTTGTTTTTGCACAGATGAGACGTAAACAAAAGCCATAGGGGATCATTGTGGCGGTTACATTAAAACAACGAAGAAAACCCTATTTTGATTGATTTCATGGATGCCTTGAAATTTTGATCTAATCTTCACAGTTTTATCCCCATCGAGGTTTGGCTCCGTTCTCTTTATCTGCGCCTCTCTCGGTTCAGATTAACCCTTTTTCATGGCAGGAAATCATATCGGATACATTTTCAACGTTCACGGTGTGATCCCGCTGGTGACCAACATCGATGATGGCGATAGAGATTGAGGCCTCCTCGAGCCGTACCCTGCTGCTGAAGAGATTGACCATCGTACCTACAACATCCCTAAACACTACTCCTACGATGAAAACCGACAAAGACAGTACTTCCACTAAAAAGTGGAAAATTGTCGATTTTGATCCAAAAAGTTTTTTTCCATTTAAAAGTAAACTCATTTTTAAAATCTACTTTTTTAACCTATTTTCCAACTTTTGAAACTTTAAGTTGAGGGATCCACCATATAAAAATACAAATTTTCCCCTCAATAAAATTCAAAAAGATAAATCTTATCGCAAAGACTTAATCTTTTTGTGGAAGTTAAGGTTTTCTACTTCTTCTTCTTGTTGAGTTTTCAACCATTGTTGAACTATCTTCTCGCAAAACTCTCCTACCTCTGTAAAAAAGACTCACCTTTCGTGGTGGTTGGATATCTTCCATTTCTCCTTCACCCAATTCATATTTTGACAAAAGGTACACAAGTACCTTTTTCATTTACTTTTTTTATTTTCTTTCTTTCTAAATGATGAATCGATTCTATTGTTTATAGGGGGAGTTTGTGTGATTTCTGGTAGGATTGTGTACTGAAAAACCTAAAATTCTTTTCTGTCAACAACATATTTGCCATTTCATTATTTGAACTTTAACGAATTTAAAAGAACCTGTAAAATATATGGCGTAATGGGGTGAATGTTCGTCTGGGTTTGATTTCGTATTTTTTGGGTGTATTGAACTTCATGAGACAAAATCTCGTGAAGTTGTTGCGAATGTTTGTCTTATGAAGTATTCACAATAGTGGGAAGTTTGTAAAATAGCGTGAAAACTCTCTGTCGTTTGCCTCGTTATATTGTAAGTTTGTCTTGTGAAGTAACTTCACAAGACATATATCAACAGACTATCTCGTTTGTCTCGTAATATTGTAAGTTTGTCTTGTGAAGTTATTTGACGAGACAAAAGACAGAAATCAACTCAACTTTACGAGAGATAAAAATCAGTCTTTTGTGTCATAAAGTTGAGTTGATAAGCCTTTTGTCTCATCAAGTAACTTCACAAGACATATATAACTTTATAATACAAATGACAAACTATCTCATTTTTCTTGTACTGTTATAAGTTTGTCTTGTAAAGTTACTTCACGAGACAAAAGACTTACTTACGAACTCAACTTTACGAGATAAAAGACAGTTTGTAGTCTCATAAAGTTGAGTTGATTTCTGTCTTTTGTCTCATGAAATAACTTCTCAAGACATAGAACATTATGAGACAAACAAGAGAGAGCACAACACAAGCTACTTTACAAACTTCACAAGATATTGTGAATACACCCAGATAACTTTGGTGATGGCTATTTGGCTTTTTTCTCACAAAGTTCTTTGTCCTTTTTATGGATCTTTTCTTTCACTAAGGAATTTAACATTGTACCATGTTTTATGGCACATTTAGGTAATTATTATGAAGCCAAGGATCGAGTCAGTAGGATACTTTAAGGCTCCATTATCTTCGTGTTCTCATCTGACTAAGACCTGTATGGTGATCCAAATGAAGTTAACGAGGGTCCAGTTAGACATGTTTAGGTAGACCATACACAGACCCATCTATATAGTACTCTCTCCCTCAATGGATAACTGATACATCACCTACTTCTCAAGAAGGTTATGGATAATAGACCAAATGTAATTTCCTTTAATCTGCTTTAGTCTAAGGTATCATTTAGCAAGGATGAGTTTGACTTTATCACTGGGTTTAGGGTATGGACGCGAGTGGTACGGAATAATCTTAACCCTACCAAACTTAGAAACCTATACTTCAACAATAGGCCTAGATTGAAATAGACTCATGCTGAGGAACATTTTCTTGCTATAGACTTTAGGAGTGATAAGGGTGTGGTGAAAGTGGCATTTGCCTATTTTGTATAGTTAGTCATGATGGGGAGGGAGAAGAAGCAAGTGTTTGACTATACCATCCTCGGTATTATGGATGATTGAGAGATATTTTGCAACTACGACTAAAGTAATGTGATTTTTGATAAGAAAATTAGTAGTTTAAGAGAGCTCTCATCGATGCTATCGATCAAGTAGAACTTGGGACGTTAGCTATAGCCTGTACGGATTCTTATTTGCCTTACAAGTTAGTTTACATACATATTCTATGCATGTTTCCTTCTCCATTATTGTCGATTATTTTACATGATTTGATTCGATCTTCATGTTTGTAGGTGTGGGCGTATGAGATGATTTCTTTGCTCAAAAACCTCGTGGCAACTCATACTAGTGAGACAGCCATTCCACATTTGTCTCGATGGGAAAGCAGGAAAAACCCAACATAAGCAGAAATATTTTCAATCCACGACAGGTAATGGATTTAATTTTTTATATATATATTGTTATAAGCGTATGTTGCTTATGACCCTAACTTGTCACATGCAGGGAAGTCACGTTATAATGGTACAACTGGTACCAATGGAGGATGAAGTAGCTCATATGCATCGCATAGTTCTTACCCTTGAAGTATGTGTCCTCCCATTGAAGCCTGTTGGTGAGGGTGATGATCGTTGTGCTAAGGGTGGGGGCCATCACAACTACTGTGATGACGAGGGTGATTATGACATCGAATTGAATCACGTCCACAGTGAGGGGATCATAGTAACGATGAGGGTGATCATGGACACGATGACCACTAAGACCAGAACTGGGTTGATGTTGAGATGAGTCGAGTGGAAGAAGGTCCCTCCTATCCCAACATCAACGTTGACAATTCTCCGGAGCCTACGCGTAGACCAAACATCAACGTTGACAATTCTCCACATCTGACATGCTGTCTCTTATACACATCTAGATGTGTATAAGAGACAGTTGGAGGGTTGCATGAATCAGTTTGAGGCCAGTATTAAGTCCGAGTTCAATACCCTCCAATCTAAGGTCGTTGATGTACAGTGGGATGTCTTTACTATGATGGGATATCTAGGGCAACTACTGAAGGTACAATTTCCATCGAACCTATACATATGCTATTTACAATTTTGTACGTTTACTTACAGTGCCTTTAACGCACCTGCAAGGAAAAAATGTTGCGAATTCTGATGATGTAGATGTAGAACTCGAAACCGATTTGCCTCATATCGTGACTGAGGATGTTCGTGGCCCATCTAAAGCTGAAGGATATTGCATCAGATCTCTCTGGAGGAGCTGAGAGAGCAAAGGATAACTCAGTTTTCCTCACTCTCCAAATCATTTCTAACACCATCGAGGATATTCGTAGTCCTTCGGAACCGGCACTTGGAGGACAGAAGATAATTACAGTTGACTCAAAAGACGTTAATATCATGGAGATTATGCTTTCAGATGCCGATAGCACATGTTCATCCCGACAATGTGGTAAAATAGATGAAGACTACTGCCTCGATCATCATACCTAGTTTGCGTAAACAAGGCCTAAGAACAAAACGTAGACGCAAGGCATACAATACATCAGTTACTGAGACCCAACCGGTTGGTTGAAAGCTTTCAAAAAGAGCTAGTTTTCTATCCTTAATTCTATCAATTTTGTAGAATTCTTATACATAATATGTTTTTTTTATAGGTAAAATCATCCCGAGGACCAATGAAGTCATATAGAAGAAAAATACCAAAAATGGAGTCAGAATGAAGCCTAAAAGCATCAAAATCAAATAAGTCGCCAAAATTACCAAAATGCCACTCAAATGAAGCATATGGCGGCATGATGCGTTCTCGTTATGCAATGGATTATTTGTTAGGATTGGTGTCCTAATTCTTCCGGAGTCTCGCTGTTTTGTAAAGATACACATTGTTTGATGAATAAAATAATTGTTATTTAATTCTGGCATTTACTCATATCCAATAAATAAAGCTCCATGGTTATCTTATGTGAATTAAGCATGTATATGTGATATACAAGTGGATCATGCCTTAAGTGATAACTCAAATAGGTATGTAGTATAAGGATTAAGGTGGGATACCTGATCCTAGTGACACTACGGATACGGCCCGCTTTGTAAAAGTTTGCAAGTATTGTAAACTACTACAGATGGTAGATCCTGACCGTTCATGTGAAGACATGCGAGCGGGGGTGTCCTATACCTAGCTTGTATAAGACCTGGACCACGAGATGACTAGACTCTGTATATAAACACTGTTGATACTAGAGACTTACATCTCTCATAAACGACCATAGGTAACATAACCTCAATCCTGAGTGTTTTGGGAACTCTTGCCTTTGAGGGTGGTCCTTTGATTAGTATGGGTGAGAGTGACCAGATTGTCAACTCAACATGCCTATCTTTTTGGTGACTTGTCTGATCTGTAAGTTGGGAACTCAATCCATAAGATGGAATTCACTCCTTTCTCGAAGTAGAGAGATTGCTCTCTTAAGGGCTGATTTCGGGGCTTGAACATAGTGGCCACAACTTTTCTTTGGAAGAGAGGACTCAGTCATAGTAGGACTATGACTTATGTTCATTAGAGGGATCAGTGGTACTTAAGGAGTTAGATGTAACTACAGGGGCATAGTGGTTATTGGCCCAACTGTACTTATGATCGATTTGTGAAGGGTTGTCGCACTTCTGATTGGTTAAGATGGACACATAATATATCTGTGGTAAGGAGAATTCAGCTGTCGATCTTTAGAGAAATGCCTGGCAGTTAACAGATGGTGGATCCCGTGACTAAAGAGTTTAGTCAGTTATTCACATCCCGTTGGAGTTTCGAGCTACAAGTCCATAAGGTCCCCTTGGTAGCTTAATGGATTCAGTTGAGGATCAGTTCTTGGTGTTGATTTGAAATGTTCAAATTGAGAAGAAGTAATCCGATTATATATGATATGATCGGTATGATGTATGAGATACATCTAGTGGAGGATTAATGTAAATGATATTTACATTAAGTGCCATGGAATAGAAAAAGAACTATGGTTTATATGTTTCATGAGATGAAATATTAAAACTATAGGTTATAAATATAGTATGATAAGTTGGTTATCATTTATGTTTATAATAATATTAATTATTGGATAATTATTTTTTTTCTCTAATAACCAATTGAGTGGGAGGTTATTGGTGGTTCATGGTAACTGTGAGATAAAAGAAAATTTGTTTTCCTATTTTTAGTAAGTTTTTGACAAAATTGTTTTTGTGAATTTTCTCTCGGAAAAAGAATCTCACAGAAGTTGTCAAGTAAATAAGATTTACTAAGTGGTAGCTTGAGCAAGCTAGACGATCGTGTAGTGTTTTATAAGTAACATACACGGAACTAAGCAATGAGCTAAAAGATTGCTTAGCTTTTGCTAGACAATCGCTTAGCTTTTACTAGACGATCACTTAGCTTTTGCTAAACGATTGGGCATTGACCCATACGATAGGTTTCAGCCATCTCCCACTTGCCTAATCATGTACATGATTGTTGTTTTCTCCTTCTTTAGCCTCAAACCAAGTCCAAACAGAGCCCACCCTTTGGATTCTCACATAGAGAATACCAAGGTAGCATTCTTGGTGGTGTCATACTCAAGTCAACATTGTCGAGGTTCTGTGGAGGCCGTTCGTGCTGTTGGGGTGTTCGTGACCGAGGCGATTGCTGAGGAGAGCGTGCGATGTTTGTGCTGTGTAGCGGTCGTGTTGTTCGAGCATTCGAGGTTACTGTGTTCAAGCGCTGTCTCTTATACACATCTAGATGTGTATAAGAGACAGCTAAGAGAGCGCGAAGAGTTTATGCTGTGTAGCGGTCGTGTTGTTCGAGCATTCGAGGTTACTGTGTTTGAGCGTTCACGATCAAGGAGCGTGGAGACGAGTCTACAAATGTGTGTAAAGATTTCTCTTTTTGATAATTTTTAGTTTCATGCTATAATTTTTGTAATGAATGCATAACCATTTGTTTCTGTGTACGATTGTAATTGTAATGTTCATACATGATTATAATTTGGAATGATCTTCCGCTGCTAATGGAAATCCTCGTGATCGATTTCCTTCATTAATTACTATGTGATACCTTAGAAACACATTGTTTTACCTAGTTAGACCAAAGTATAAATCCAACTAGAATCTTGGAAAGTCTAGGGTCGAACTTAGGGATTGCATTCTATTGATGCATTAAAAATTATTGTTCCAATCTTTACGCGAGTTGTTTTGTTAAGTATGCAACGAGTTTGTTCCTATTCTATCGCTAAAATAGATAATGGTGGATGCGATAGTACTCACAATAGTAAGCATAGTGAGAAAAATATTCACTAACAATTCCTAAGTAATTGCATAAACCATGTGGTCAAGCAACTCACTCAAAAGTCAGAACCTATCTTTTCAGTGTATTTAGCTACCATGTCCTATTTCTAGGATGCATGCGATGAGTATTTGATGCAAAAGATGTCTCTTTATTCCTAAATGTAGTCTCTTTTTGTTTTATGTGGTCTTTGCGCTTTCAAGCATAGATTTATTCTATTTAGAAAAATCTTTTGAATTATTCAAATAGTTTATAAAGCATATATAAAATAAGTTGAACGCACGATTAAGTTTACTTAGTTCATGTTAGTTTCAATGTTTCTCAACCCATTAAGAAATTAGTTACTCAGGGTAGAAGGGGAGATATGGATAAACTAAAGGAGTAGTAAAACATGCAACGGAAGATTACAGAATCAATAAGCACTTAAACTACATTTAATTTGAGTTTTAAGCATGTTGTTCATATGATATTCATGAGGGAGATTGAAACACATATTACCTTTGAAGATTTCCTCCACGAATTTAGCTGAAATCCACCAAGATAGAATTTGGATCTTCAAGAAGACTACTACCGAGATCTTCTCCACTATGCTCTAGTTGGAATGTGTGGTGGAAACACTTAAATCAAGTTGAATTGAAGATGAACAAGTGAGTGATGTGTAGGGTTTTCAGGTTTTCACTTCAGCAACTAAAACTCAGATTGCATAATGATCTTCATGCATGGAGCTTCTATATATAGGTAGAATTCATGCAAATATACAGGGTTGCATGGAGGGCAACTCCTCTTTGAAGATCATCACAAAAATGAAATGGATTTTGGTGACAATCCATCAAATTTGTTAGTGGAGTTTTCCCAAAAAATGGAAAAACCCACTAACTTAAAATGATTTCAAAAATCATTTTATTTTGTTATTTAAATTAGTTTTATAAAATTAATTAAAAAATAATTAATTTAAATAAAACTTTTTAATTAAAATAATATTAATTTAATATCTTAATATTAAATCAATAAAATATCAATTTCACCAATAAATCAATTTTATATTTAAATCATAATTTAAATATTAATTAATTTTCTAAGTTCGTTTAATTTCAATTAAATTAAACGTTTTTAATTGTATCATATACAATTAATCGAAAACCCTAAAATTGAATTTGAACATTTCAAATTCACAACCCTAATTTCATACGTCAATACTCAATTTGTTATTCCGATTTAAGATCTAGTAGAGGGACTTAATGAACCTACAGATCATGAGCTCCAACGATATCTAATTAATTCGTTAAAATTCTTTAATCGAATTAATTACTATACGTTAATTATCAAGACACACCACTATGACTCGATAGTTGAACTCTTCTCACTGTAGATATATTTCTGTCCATATAAACCATAATCAATAATTCGATCTTTCAAAGGTCGTTCATAATTACAGCTAGGTCAAAATTACCGTTTTACTCTTGTAAATACATCTTGTTTCTTAAGTTCTCACTGACTCTCTAATGAATCATGTCCCTCTCTATCATGAGAAGGTGGGGCTCCGATTATTCAAGACCTGGAATCAGCACTTAAGGGAACAACCTATCTGCTAACCTTAAAATGGGTAGGAGTGAATTCTATCTTGCAAACCTATGTCCCCAGCTATCCATCCGATCTTATCTCCAAAATGGAAGGCTTATTGAGCAGTGGTGTTGGACTACTCTCACCCATGCAGATCAAAGAATAATCTTGAATAAACAGGAGTTCATAGCTAGCTCAAGATTAAGATCGAGTTATCCTAGGTTACTTAAGTATGAAATAGTCAGTTTTAACAGTAATTGATCGTTATAATGAAAAGTGACTATTTCGTGGTCTAGTCTATATGCAAACTCATTGCATAGGATGCCCTCTCTACATGAATGATCTGTGGATCACATCATTTGTATTACCTATACAAAATGGGCCACATCCAACAGTTTTACCAAGATGAGTTACCCAATTTCATCCATATACTTATAGACTATTTAGGCTATATGCTATTAACTTGATCTTGTTTATGTCACTACATAAAGCTAAAGTATTCATATTTTATAACCATGAATATGTTTATTGGATTTTCATAATAGAATGCAAAATTAAAACCTTTATTGAATAAAATACTCAATAATATTTTATTGATAAATAGAATGTTTAACACAAAATTTACGAACTACGAGTTCTAGGATATTCCCAATAATCTCCCACTTGGACTAAAACTCCAGTGAGAATAAATATATACAATACAATGTTGAGAAACATAAAAGGGAAAATACAATAAATGAGGGCATTAACAATGTCATAAAACTCGCAGTTCTTAAATTTTGTGTTAAACATTCTATTTTAGGCCAACTTTGGAATTCAAGTAGTCTATTTTAGGCCAATTAATGGAGGTTCTCTTGGAATCAACCTCTTACTCCACAATTACTATGTGTTAGTTCTAGTTGTAGTTAGAATATTATAAATTTTATTTGTTTTGGGTAAAATAGAGTTAACGACACCTATTTCACACCAAACACTATGATAGGTGGGTCATGGCTAAAGGCTAATGAAAAAGCCAGAGCCTACATTTTAGTAAGCATATCTGATGTGCTTATTAAAAAGCATGAAACCATAGTTACTGCTAGAGAGATCATGGAGTCGTTACAAGGGATATTTGGACAACCGTCCTCATCAGTAAGACACAATGCTATAAAATACGTCTACAATTCCCACATGAAGGAATTGACCTCTATTAGAGAAAACGTCCTAGACATGATGGTCCACTTTAATGTTGTGGAAGCGGATAACGCTGTCATAGATGAGAAAAGTCAAGTTAGTATGATCATGGAATCTCTTCCGAAGAGCTTCATAACTTTTTGCACTAACGTTGTAATGAATAAGATTTATTACAATAGAACTGACAACTCTCTTGAACTCTATACTTATCCATCTTTCATGAAAAATAAAGAAGAGAAAGTGATAACACCGAAAATGTGCTATTTTTCTCGTCTTAATTCGAGGTCGTTATTATGTTTAATGTGTTTATTTGATGATTTTGTAGGTATTGAGCATCTTGGAGGTAAATCAATCATTACGAGCTATTTGAAGTTAATTTGGAGCAATTAGGTGCTAATTTGAGCAACTAGACTTCAAAAGGACGTGAATGGACGAAAACACCCCTAGACGGAGCGTTGCAATGCTCAAACGAGCATTGTGCAATGCTATAAGGCAGTAGCTACCTATTTCGTGCAAAACAAGGCAGCGTTGTGACGCTATAGCATCCAACGCTATGAACATTAGTGCTTACAGCGTTGCGAACGCTGCGACCAACCCCTATAATATATATGTTTCTTCCCTTTAGGTCATAAATATTCGCCCACCTGGCCTCCAGCCGAATTTCCCATCTCTTTTCTCTTCCACTTTGTATTTTGGGTGTTTCTTTAGTAGTTAATCGAGTAATGTCAGATTGTAGCTTTTCATCCTCTATGAGAAGGTAAGATTTTGTTTTCTTAGCTTAGAGATTCGAAGGAACTCGATGTAATTTTATGAGATTTTAATTTATTGATATATACAAACTTGTCTTTGGGTTTTAATCCGAATTTATATTTATGAATTGCATGATTTTAATTGTTAATCGACGCCCAATAATTTTGTTGTATGATTCTAATGCTTTGTGATTAATTTGTAATATTTGACACATATTTATAAGTTAATCCCATTGGAAGCAATAGGTTAGTTAGGCAAAAAGGACTACTCCTAGCAACCTAGAGAAAAACCGTATTGATTGTTTAATTAGACGTTGGAAGTTAAACACTCATCTTAGTGTAATCCTTAGAACTTAATGCGATTTGTTAATTTATATGGAGTGGATTCGTTTTCTGTGCATTTTAATTAATTAGATAATTAGGACCATTGGTTGGGATTCCAATCATGGCTAAGCATCAACAAAAAGTTTAAGTAATAAATTGGGTCAATGATGTAAATTACATTGGGTAAATCCATTCCTCTAAACTAAGATATCTCGATTAATTGCGCTTCTATCATTTATTTTCTTGCACTTTATTTTATGCAATTTCAATTATCCATCCACTCCAAACCCATTCTCCCCCCCCCCCCCGCCATTTATCTCTTTACTGAAAACGGGCTTTGATGAACTAATCTTTCGCGCTTCCCTGAGGTTCAACCTCAGACTTTCCGCTTATATTACCAATTAGTATAAGTAGTTAGTTCGGTGATTTATAAATATTATTTGCATAGGCGTAGGTTTACGGGCGATGATAAACTCGACTATGCTAGAAAGCAAATGTTGTTACCCAAAAGAAATTTTTTAAGGGATTTATATCAGGTACAAAATCTTCAGAAAAAAGTTCGGTCCTTCAAAGGATAAAAATATCCAAATGAAGTAAAACGAAAAAGGGAAGAAGAAGGACCCTGACAAAAAGAGCAAGACAAATATTTCAAAGGAAAATGTTTCCAATATAACGAAGATAGGCATTGCAAACGTAATTGCCCAAAATATCATGCAGAAAAGAAAGCTAAAAAGGCAAACTAAGGTAAATCTGATTTACTTATAATAGAAACATATTTAGTGGAAAGTTCTTATTTGGCCTGGATACTAGATTTAGGCGTCGCTAATCATATTTGCACTTTTATTCAGGAAACTATTTCCAGGAGACAGCTGACGAAAAATGAGTTGACTTTCAAGGTGGGAACAGGTGAAGTCATTTTGGCTGAAGCAATGGGAGATATTAAGTTATCTTTTGGAGAATCTTACATTTTGTTAGAAAATGTATATCATGTACCTAGGATGAAAAGGAACTTACTCAGTCTCCTGTTTATTAGAACATATGTAGAAAGTTACTTTTGATATAAATGAAGTGTTCATTAGTTCAAGAGGTATTCAGATATGTTTTGCTAAACTTGAAGATAACTTGTATGTGTTAAAGCCAACTGAGGCAAAAAGCTATTTTTAACATAGAGATGTTTAAAATAGCGAAACTCAAAATAAGAAACGAAAGATTTCTCCTAACACCTATCATTGATACTTAAGACTTAGACACATAAACCTCAACAAGATTGAGAGATTAGTAAAGAATGGACATCTAAATCAGTTAGGAGACAAATCTTTTATCTCCATGTGAATCATGTCTTGAGAGAAAAATGACCAAAAGATCTTTTTCAGTAAAAGGTCTTAGAGCCAAAGATCTCTAGAACTAATACATCCAGATATTTGTGGTCCAATGAATGTTAAAGCTTGAGAAGGATCTGCGTATTTCATCAGTTTTATTGATGATTACTCTAGATATGGCTATGTTTACCTAATGTATCATAAGTCCGAA
Source organism: Benincasa hispida (assembly GCF_009727055.1). Lineage (NCBI taxonomy): Eukaryota > Viridiplantae > Streptophyta > Magnoliopsida > Cucurbitales > Cucurbitaceae > Benincasa > Benincasa hispida. The sequence goes on from NC_052356.1 coordinate 23,551,967, forward strand.
ACTCTTGAAAAGTTCAAAGAATATAAAACAGAAATTGAAAACTTATTAGGTAAAAAGATTAAAACCCTTCGATCAGATCGAGGTGATGAGTATATAGATTTAGAATTCCAGAACTAATTAGTAAAACATGGAATTCAATCTCAACTCACTGCACTTGGTACACCACAACAAAAAGGTGCAGCAGAAAGGAGAAATCGAACCTTGTTAGACATGATTTGTTCAATTATGAGTTATGCCCATTTACCTCAGTCTTTTTTTTTAAGGTATACAGTGCAAACTGCCGTATATATTTTGAACATAGTTCCCTCAAGTGTTTCAGAAACACCATATGAGCTATGGAGAGGATATAAAGGTAATTTACGTCACTTCAGAATCTGAGGATTCCTAACACATATGTTGGTGCATAATCCTAGGAAATTGGAACGACGTTCAAAGACATACTTGTAGGATACCCTAAAGAAACAAAAGGTGGTCTATTTTATGATTTTCAAGAAGACATAGTATTTGTATCAACAAATGCTACATTCTTAGTGAAAGACCACATAAGAAATCATCGACCTCACAGTAAATTGGTATTAAATGAGATGTCCAGAGAATCCATAGATAAATCAACAAAAGTTTTTGATCAAACTGGTCCTTCAACAAAGGTTATTAATGAAACTAGCCCATCACATCCTTCTCACGAATTGAGAATGCCTTGACGTAGTAGGAGGGTTGTTCAATAGTCTGACCGATACATGGGTTTAACAGAAACTCAAGTCGTCATACCTAATGGTGGCTTAGAGGATCCATTGACCTTTAAACAGGCAATGGAATATATAGATAGAGATTTGGATAAAAGTCATGAACCTTGAAATAGAGTCTATGTACTTCAATCTTGTCTAGAAACTTGTAGATTAACCAGATGGATAAAACTTATTGGTTGCAAGTGGATCTACAAGAGAAAACGAGACCAAACTGGTAAGGTACAAACCTACAAAGCCAGACTCATGGAAAAAGGTTTTAAAAGAGAGGGGATAGACTTTGAAGAGACCTTCTCTCCTATTGCCATGATTAAATCTATTAGAATACTTTTATCCATTGCTACTTTTATGATTATGAAATATGGCAAATGGATGTTAAAACAGTCTTTTTGAATAATCATCTTGATGAAAGTATTTATATGTCTCAACCAGAAGGGTTCATTGAATAGGGTCAAGAGCAAAAAGTTTGCAAGCTTAAAAAAGTTAATTTATATGTTAAAACAAGCATCTCGATCATGGAATATAAGATTTGATACTGTGATCAAATCTTATAGCTTTGAACAAAATGTTGACGAACCTTTTGTTTTCAAGTAGATAGTCAATAAGATTATAACTTTCCTGGTACTTTATGTGGATGATATCTTGCTCATTGGGAATGAGATAGATTTCCTTGACGACATTAAGAGATGGCTAATGTTGCAATTTTAAATGAAAGATTTAAGAGATGAACAATATGTTCTTGGAATCCAAATAGTTCGGAATCGCAAGAACATAATGCTAACATAGTATAGAGAAGCATCAAACAAAATTGTATTGCTGACTCCACCATGGAAGTTGAATACGTAGCTGCATGTGAAGCAGCTAATGAAGTAGTATGGCTCAAAAAATTCTTGACTGATTTGGAAGCTTGTCCAAATATGCATCTGTTAATCACCTTGTATTGTGATAACCGTGGTGCAATTGTCAACACAAAGGAACCTAGAAGCAATAAACGCAGAAAACATATCAAGCGAAAGTACCATCTTATCTAAGATATAGTACACCGAGGAGACATGAGTCATGAAAATAGCCTTTGAAGATAATCTTGCTGATCCACTTACGAAGTCCTTCACGGCTAAAGTATCCGAGGGTCACCTGGTAGGACTGGGACTACGAGCTTCATCAATTTAGGGCAAGTAGGAGAATGTCAAGGGTATTTAGATACCCTGGTTTATTGTATCTTTTTCTCTCTCACACTCAACATCATATATTTGTATATATTTGTAACCCACTGAAGTTTTAGTCCAAATGAAAGTTTGTTGGAAATGTCCTAAAATTCGTAGTTTGTAAACATTAAACATATTTATTCACGAAAAATGTTATTGAATTGCATTTATTTATAAATCCAATAAACAAACTCCTGTCTATAACACGAATAGACAGGAGTATTAGTGTATAGCCAAAAAAAGAGGAGTTTTAGTGTAGAGACATAAAAGAGGATCAAGTTTTAGTGTATAGCCAAAAAAAGTCTATAAATATATAGATGAGATTAGACACCTTATCCTAGGGACACTATGGATACGACCCACTTTGTATTGATACAAACGATGTGATCCCGAAGTTGCATATGGATGCAAGTGGAGGCATCCTATGCAAAAGACAGGTCCACGAAATAGTCACTTTTCTTTATAACAACCGTTTACTGTTAAAATTAACTATTTTAAATTAATGACCTAAGGCAACTCGATCTTAATCCTGAGCTAACTATGAACTTCTATTTATTCAGGATTACCCTTTAACGTGCATAGGTGAGAGTGGTTAAACATCACTACTCAATAAGCCTCCCATTTTAGGGGTAAGACTAGATAGATTGTTGGGGACATAGTCCTGCAAAAAGGAATTCACTCCTACCCGTCTTAGGGTTAGTAGATAGGTTGTTCCCTTAAGTACTGACTTCTGGTCTTGAATAAATGGGCCTCACCCTCTCATGATAGAGAGGGAATTGGTCTATTGATGGGATCATAAACCGATTATTCAAAAGAGGATCAGTGGAGAATTAAGGAGCAAGATGTATTATAGGGGTAAAGTGATAATTTTGACCTAGCTGTAAATACGAATGAGCTGTGAAGGATCAATTTACTGATTATGGTTAAGTGGACAGAAATATATCTACAGTGAGGAGAGTGCAACTACTGAGCTATAGTGGTATGTCTCGGTTTAAAAAGTTTAGTCAATTTAATCTCAATTCGTTGGAGCTCATGATATGTAGGTCCATAAATCCCTTAACTAGCTCGTAAAAAGATTAAACCTTAAATTAGAATACTGAGTGAATTTGAAATGTTCAAATTCAAATAAGAGTTTGGATAATTACATTCGATATAATCATCGTTTAAATTTATTTAAATTAAAACGTATTTGAACAGGTCAATATATTTAAATAATTATTTAAATATTGATTACATGAATAAGGATTCATATTTAAATTTAGTGTTTTATCAACTTAATATTTGATATTGAATTATTATTATTTAATTAAATTTCAAAATTCAAAATTCAATTTCAGAAATTGAATTTACATTGTATTTAATTTAATTAAATTAAAGAATAAAATTAAATTTGAAAATTTGATTGTTAGAGGATTTTCCCCAAAAATCAAATCCATAGTGGATTTATCCAAAATTAAACACCTAGCTCACTAATTTAATATTATTTGAAGTGTCAAATAGTTAACTAATTAGGTTTTGCATGTTTAATTTGATTAAATACCTAAGATTTCATCATAATGAAAGACATGCATTTGAAATTTTGAGGAAATTTATGCTGAAAAACCAGTTTTCTATCAAATCCTCCAAACCAATCTAAATCCCCTTTCATTTGGAGTTCCACCACTCAATCCAAAACTGAGATCAGTAGAGAAGACTCTTTTGGTGGTCTATTGTAAGAATTGAAAGTCAATTTCGTGGAGATTTCAAGGAACACATGGAAATCATTTAAGGTTTCAAACTGAAACCCTACTATTGGAAACTTTGAGTTTGCATGCTTGTTATTCAAATTAATGGAATTAGAGTGCTTAATGATTATGTTTGCATCTTTGTTATGCATGTTTACTCTATCAACATGTACGGTCGTTTCAGATTACCTATACGATCATTTAAGATTACCTACTCGATCGTTTACGATTTCTAAGTGATGAATTATTAATCACGGTTGGAATTAGAAATACTCACATTCCCAAGCACTCTGTGTTCTTCTTAAGTATTTTATAGAACTCCTTAGTCTGGATGGTATATACCACCGTTCACTCCTAATTTTTTTTTGGGATTGGTTCTCCATGTCTTATATTCCGAGCATAGAACATCTGGGATCAGGAACAACAAGTCATATGATTTAACGATCATAGTGTGAAAGTTAGAGTTAGGGACCAACGGGTTCAGATTTATAACACCTGTGGGTGGTTTCAATTCCCTTGTAGGTGGATGGGGCTCGTTTGGAGGTGGTTGATGTTGTTTAGGCACATCCTTAATTGGTTGAGCTTCTTAAGACTCACCCTTTTTATTTTTTTCGAAGAGGCTTTTTTGGTCCTTTTCACCTCTTCAGGTGTAAACTTTTCAAGTTTCTTCCTTTTTTGGCACTCAAGGCTTTCATATTTCTCCTACAATTAAATTCTAAGTCAGTGGCTACAGTGTTAATATCAGTAGTTCATACTATGGCCGTACCTTGTTTTGAGTGACCTCTTTTTGTATTGCACTCCCTTCAATATCATCTTGTAACTCAACTATCGAATTCAAGTCGAAGTGGGTTTGCACATTGAACAGTTGTACAGAGAGTTAACCTTCATCGATGTTAAGTTTTATTGATGATTCGTTGATGGTTCGATCTTCAACTCTTTCATCGACGGTTTGTTCTTCAATCGTTACATTTTCAACAACTACGAATGGTTGTTCTCCATTTTAATGCCTTCATTGATGGTTCGACCCTCGACAGCTACTTCCAGTTATTTATGTACATTGACTATTGTGTCCATCAAATGTTGCGATTGTGATGATAAGTCAACTGACTCATCATTATGAGGTATAGGCTGCTCGTAGAGGGGGTTCATCTAACATTTCCCCCTTGGTCACCCACTTCATGGTCTTCCTAATCAACCGCTTAATGTTTCCCACATTCTTTCTGATTTGCACCAACTGTTTGGTCACCCACTTCATGCTTCTAACCATGATCAGGATAGGTCCCTCCATTATTACCCATACCATCACCATTGAGGTCATCGTTAGGGTCAACATTGGGGTTATCCCGTAGAAACAAATGAATCAACAAGAATGTTAGTTAAGCGATCGAGTACTAAAATCCTATATATTCGTGTAATAAACATTAAACGATCGTATAAACAAAACTAAACAACGTTTAGATAAACTAAGCGATCGTCTGAACAAAACTAAAGGATTGCTTGGACTAAACTAAATTGATTGATTAGACAAAAGTAAACGATCTTTGAGACAAAAATAAACGATCATTTAGACAAAACAAAACAATAGTTTAGTGAATAACCCAACACATAGTTATTACCTTCCTAAACACTGGACGCAGAGCTTGCGAACTTTTGATAGTTCCTCACCCAACTGATGGACCATGCTTATTAAGTTTGCCAAATCCTTACAAACTCCTGATAGTTCCTCATGTATAACTCTATAAGACTTGTTTTTTTTTTTGTGTCTTCGTGAGGATTTTTTGTGCTTCTCTGTATGTTCAACTTGCCTTTTACTCATACCCTACTCACGTATTATATGTGTATCATGTGTGTCAGGCTGCTTGTATGGGACTGAGGAATTTGGGGGGGAGTTGGTCATCTTATACTCGTCGTGATCACCATGTCCCCTAGTCGCCCCATCATGATCAAATTCCTCAAATTAAACTATTGGGGAGAGTTGGTCAGGGGAGTGTTGATCAGCTCCAACATCACCATCACCACCTTCAGTGACATCCTCATCAATCATTTTTCTTTTTTCAAGTACTTGGGTAACATCGAGCCCTATTAGTTGATCCTTTTTGTATTTCATCTCCTCTGCCGTCGATACAAGTCTCAACATAACAATAGTCTGTGTATAAAAGATGACAACAAATTAGTTACAAATGATAAACAACAGTTAATATATCACTAAGTTAGTTACACAATTATACAGTTTAAGATGGATGATCATGTAATTAAATATACACAATCATCTAGTTTAAGCTAAACGATCGTCTAGTTAAATCGCGGTGTATATAGAAACATATTTTTTCTTTTTCTTTTTTTTAGTTGGAAGATATCCCTTTCTAGCATCTTCCAGGATGAAGCTTGAGTACATGTCCACTTCAGAATACATGGGATTGCATTCGTGTTGACTTTGGTAGTTATGAACTTACTAGATGAGGACAATAACTCGTAAGCTCATACCTATACAATTAAATAGACAAACGTTGTTAATATACAACACCATAAATAAATTGATATTGAAATAAATTTGAAAGTATGTGCCTGGAATGCATGTGCAAATCCCTTTGTGCAGTAAACTGTGACATGTTTGGGATTTGATTGTCTCCTTAATTCGTGTCTCATTTTTTCGATGAAAAATGTTCTTCGGGCTTTCCAATGTTCATTTATATATGATCGAGGACCAGTCATAATGTATGAAGACTTTGGTGTCATCAACGATCTCAAGTGTCTTTGAATCAAATTGAGTTTTCTTGTCTTTTCCCATCGTCACCATTTTTATATATAATGTCAGTGCAACCTTCATGGCATCTTTGTCATTCGAAAATCTAAACTTTTCAAATAAAATCTCAACATTCTTGTAGAGAATTGATTTTTTATCTACCTTCGGTCTGAGGATGAGATGTCGTAGCCTCTCATTGTTGGTATCCCTTTCTAATCTTTCCTTGGTCGGCCACAACTCAGTAACCAAATTAAAATCATCTTGTGTGAATGTTACTTTCTTTTCCATGATTTTGAAGCTTACGATATTTTGATTCTCATAAGTGACCTCCCTTAAAAGAAAATGATGCACAAGTTGGCTATTGAATATAAGGTCAACGCTAGTAATAGATCAAAGCATATTTTCCTAAACATTCCCATTTGTGTTTCGGTTAGCTTTTTCTTGATCGGTGCATTCATCTTACCAATATGGACCAAGCAAGCTATGGTAGCAGGGAAATATTTTTCAACTGGGACTGAGTACGCCATCTACACCTAACCAACATATACGATCAGGTATTAAAAAGCTATAAGATCGAGTATGAAAATCTAAACGTTCGAGTATGAAAAGCTATACGATCTAGTATTAGAAACTATACGATCATTTATAACAAGCTATATAATCGTTTATTAAAAGTTATACAATCGTTTATTAAAAGCTATATAATCGTTTATTAAAAGAAATGAAGACGAAGTTGAAATGAAGGTGAAAATGTGTAGAAATGACCGACGAGCAGTAAACAACGTTGAAGACGAAGGGAGAAGCTGAGAGAAAACTGAGAGAAATAATCGAGTAATGAGAGAAGTGTTGGGCATTATTGTCACACCCCACTCTAGATTACCCTCATAACTTGGATGGAATGGTGACTGCAGCAGTTACCAACCCTTTTGCTGGCACTTACTGCCTATCTAACCTGTTAAATTTTGCTCAAACCCTGAATACGTACATATCATCAATATACAAACATATTAACTCAGAACTTAACACATTTACATTACAGAGTTTCACAACATTGCTCTTACATGAATATTACAACTTAGTGAGCCCCACCAAGAATACTAGTCACTAGACAGACACATGTGTACTAACTAATACAAGTCTTCAATTACGCTTCCTTCAACCTGTTTCTTTGAGTGGCAGAGCAACAAAAGAAAAGTCTTTTGTGAACTGACCGCTACCTAAAAGGAAAACGTTTGAAAACATGAGTTAAAAGCTCAGTGAATGACTTAATTAAAACATAAATCTCATGCTTAAACTGAAATCTCAAAAACATAATACTGGAACTAAAATATGCCAAGCAAACGTGTACATAAAACCTTTAAAACCATTGTATCTCAAACTTGGATCTTAGTTGAGAATGAACATTCATCGCTCTAATTTCCAATGCCAAGCCATGGCCAGATGAGACCCCTACTTTGATCTCCTCATACCGAACTATAGCTAGGAGAGACCCCTACGTCAATCTCTTTAAATATACCGATGGGCATCTCAAGCAACTTCCTTTAAACATAAACATTGATAACTACTCTTAAACACCATTAAACATCATTATTCCCTAGTTGAGAACGATCATACATCGTCTAGCTCCCAACGTCTGTTATCGGCCAAGAGACCCATACTTCGGCCTCCCTTTGCTGGTATATGGCCTAGGAGACCCATACTTCGACCTCTCATTCAGAACTACCTACGTGCACGTGAAGTTTTCTATGTACCGTTAACACCTTAGGTATATTTACTCAGATACCTTCCTTACCTTCAGTATCCGGCTCATTTAAGCTATCAAGTTCTCGAAGAGCATTAAAAGAATGGTTCTCAAATATAGCTTATAAAACTCTTCATGATACCTTCCCTACCTTCAACATCTCTTTTTATTATGTTTAGGAATACCAACGCATGAACTTTGACAACCTTAGGTATTTAAAACATAGTACATCAAGCTTCATTCAACCTTAGCTTTAACCCTAATGCATGCTTCATACTTTGTAAAATAAGTTGGCTTAAATCATGTTGAACTAGCTTGTAAAAACCATTAGCATGCCTTAGACATGGAAAACATACTTGGAAAACTCATACATTAGTAAACATCATGCGTTAATCATGCTTTCAATCTTAGAAATAAGTTGCTTGGAATCACATAAAATTTAGCATGAGAATAACTTTGCTCAATCCCTCGACATCATGTTACTTACGTGCACGCGCTTATAACTGAGTAGCGTCATACCTTAGGTACTTAACTAGGATACCTTCTCATTGTCCTTCAATATCCGTCGTATAACCAGTCATAAACATTTAGTTGAAAACTAAGGCTTAGTGCTCAAATCATCATACTAGTTCATCATGAAAATGGAGTTACTAAAACATGCTGAAAGCATTTGGACAAGATAACATACTTAAATCATGTCAATTTCCATGAAAAACATGCTTTACTTAGCATGAGAAATAGCTACATATGTTACTTGACAGTTCGTATAAACACTTAGCATGAGAAATAACTTCAAAGAAATCATGGTTTCTAAATCATTAAAACATTAAATCATCACATAGTCACTCACAGCTCGTCAGGGCTCTTAACGGTTTACACGCCTCTCCTAGCTCTTCTTAGCCTAAAAGGACATAATTCCCGATTAAATTCCTTAGAATTCTTAGCAGAATACCTCAAATAGTTCGTTTATTAATGGAACTTTCTTCAACAAAACAACATTGCTAGCGAGATAACCATTATGAGTGAATTCATTTTCATGAGCGAGATCCTCATGAGCGAGATCAAGCATTTCTTTAACAAAACTTCAACCTAGCGATACTCACCATACCAACAAGATTCAACCCAAATTTCTAGCGAGATTTCCATCTTGAGCGAGATCTTTAGCACAAAATTAGTGAGATTATCATCCTGAGCGAGATCCTCATTTTTCTTATCTCGCTTTCGCTCTCCACGGTGAGCTGTTTGCTTGTTCTTCCCAAGAAGCTGTCTGCTTATGCACAGATTTCCTGCTTCAACTTCAAAAATTCATAACTCAAAATCCTTAACTCTTTTCAAGAAACTTCTTTCTACATACTTGTTTAGAATTGAGTTAATTTCTTATCTCAAAATTTCAGCCGAAAATTCCTTATAGATTGGCCTGGAGCTTCCAATCTTCACCTTGAGCCCTGATTAATCCGAGATTCTGCCTCTTCTACAAATTCTTCACTTTTTATTCTTTTTCTCTTGCAATCTTTCTCTGACAATACAATCTCGAAAACTAGATTCTCCCAGCTTTCAAGTGGCATGGATTTTACTAAATTTTCTCATGTAGATTGCCAAAACCAAGCTTTGAAATTCCTCTTCCTTTTAATCTTCCTGCCGCCTCCCGAGTTCAAGGATTAAATCGCCACGTCACCCCATATTTAATGCCTCCAGCCAAACCAATAAGCGAGCTTCCTTATTTTGTGTTTGTCATTCCCTTCCTCCATAACACCTATTAATAACATGGATTTTCACTTATTAGATATTTAATATATCATTCCTTTGGCTAAACATGCTTGTCTAGGAAATTTAGAATTCGGGGTTTACAATTATTTTGAAGGAATATGAGAGAATGTGAACGATAACTAAGTAAAATGATGGAATAGGCGTTGACTACAGTTGTATCGTTTGGTTTTAAAAAACGGGGGTATAACTGATATTTCACATGGCAAGAAGGCCAGCCACATAAAAGTTTTTAGAAAGAGGTCATCCATAGAAAATTTTTTGGTTTTTGAGTTATTTTGTGAAATTTTCCTAAAATTTTAAATTTTTAGATTTAAATTTTAAAAATAGTATTTAATTTAATATAAAATTTTATATATGTAATAAATAAATAATATCTAAACTTGTAATAAATAAATAATATCTAACTTAGTTTTATGATCTTTTTTTTATGATCATAAACCTTTAATAAAAGTAAAATGATTTTTTTTAACCATATGGCAGGTAGACATCAAAGTAATTATTAGAAAAGATAACTATAAAATGAAATTGATCATATATGTCTATATCTACTTTTCATCTATCATCAATTTTTGTATCTCATATTGCTAACATTTCCTATATAAAATTTGCTCAAATTTCTTTTGTTCCTTCTTTCTTTTTTTTTTTTTTTTTCTGACTCTCCAAACATTTTTCTTCAAAATTTTTGTATCATTCTAACTTATTTTCTCCTAAACTTTTCACTTTCTTCTAAATTTTTTTCTCTCTCAAAAATACTTTCTTTCTTTCCTTATTAAATACTTGTCACTCTACAACTTTCTTCTTGGTGATGGGAAATTAGTCGCAGAAGAGCTGAAGGTAATTCTAAGCACATGAAGCCGCATGCGCCCAATAATTGCCGGAAGTTCCAATGGTCAAGGAAACTTGACCCAAGCAGTTGAGAGCCATCTCCTGCATGGAAGACTCCTTGCGGTGACAACACTCCTATTTTTCCAGGGACTTCTCTCCTACTCTATCTTTATTTTGCTTTCTTAGTTTAGGTTATTTTTATTTTCATTGTTATTTTGGATATATGACTGCTTCCTTGGGTGTGGTACGTTTTCTCTTGTAGGTGCAACAATAAGTCTCCTGGGTTCGTAGTTCAATGGAAGAATTCCTTTCACCCTTCAACGCATGGCTTTAATCGCGTGGATTCCAATACATGAGTGCATGCGCTGTTCCACCTAAGGTCTTTTCCTGTTATCTTGTATGCCTTATCCTCTTGAAATGCTCTTTTTCTCGATTGCATTGTTTTGCGATGTTTCTATGATGGTACGTATAGTTCACCGCATCTTCTAACTAATCAACGCAAGGTATTCTTTAGTTTTATTAGCTTCTTCAAATTTTGAACGTCTTAAGTTTTGATTTGTGCAAACCTTTGTTCAAGCATTTATGATCGCATTCTTGTAATTTTGTTTTTAACTTTGCGGTGAGAACGTTGCCAACCTCTAAGTTTGAGAGTGGCAGCGGTCTCGGAGAATTGCGTTCATTGCATTACGTTCATTTAAAAAAAATGATGAAGCGAGTTTTTGAATAACAACTTCACTGTCAACACAATCGGGAAACCCATGTTGATAAGAGTTAAGCTGTGAAAGGCACTTGCTCGAAGTTGGATGTCTTCATGACACACGTGGGGGCAACAAAAACGAAGGCAAGTTGCCAGGATCAGCGCATTAGCGTAACTCCTCTGTCCGGCGCAAGCCAAATCAAACGAGACAAGAGTTGAATTGAATATGGAACACAACCGAAGTTGGATGCCCGCATGACACACGTGGGGGTAAGCCAAAATGAAGGGCGTAACCAGGTTCAACGCCGCATTTGAATAAGTCATTGCAAAGTTTTGAAGTATTTTTTACGAATGCATTCATAAAAGCTAAACACAAAATTACGGTGAATGAATAAAAGTTTTTTAGCAAAGGCTTGCCGGATCTAAACTTAGAAAAAATCTTTTTGAAGAAGCACCCAAAGTGGAGGAAAACATTGTGGTGATGGTCAAAGTATGAGGAAATTATATTCTGAGAAGCTGGTCATCGCAAAGAAAGCATGAAGATGAGTTAGAATTTCTTGAGTATAACGCATGCTTGAGGACAAGCATGATTTTAAGTTTGGGGTTGCATGTCATCTTAGGCCTTTTACTTAGAATTATGAAGGTTGTTAGGCAGAATATGCGGCACTCATGATAGGAATTCACGAGAAAATGAGCTTGTGTCGATCAGCATATTGAATCTCAGCTAACCCGTTATTTTGCGTTCAATGTTCTATTTTTGTAGCTAAAATAGGAAATGGATGCAAACGCGGAAACCGGACCACCACATGCGGAGAAACTCTCCATCGCAAAGGCAAACGCATCGATCAACACATGGATGTTGCAGTAATCATCCGTATGCGTCCATTGCATGGGAGTTACGTTCGTCAAGCGATTGCGGTCATCATGTAGAGTTGTGGTATTAAACGAATGAGGTCATTGAATGATTGCGGCTACGCGAAAACGCATACTAATGGGATGAACGCATCAACGCATCTACCTCGAGAAAAACCAAAAGATGATGTTGACATTTCACCTACCTCGCCGTTAGTGGTAGAGGTTCAGAAAGGGCTAACGCGCCGAATGTCAGACTCAGAGTAGTCCAATTAATGTTGTTGGCAACCCAAGTTCTTTAAATAGACGCCGATGAGCAGAAATTCAAGTTATCCGGGGATGATCCTTGTGAACTGGGGATTTTCCCCGTGATCTAGACAAACTGCGTGAGAAGATGGCTGAGAGTTCTTCACCTCCTTCATCCATTCCGAGTGACGACCGGAGCCTTCGACCGGAGCTAGATCTTGAGAGAGTCAGCTCCTCCGCCCATCCATGGCACCACCGGTAGCCTTGACGCACATCCGCTGGAAGCAAGTCTTTGCTTCTAGTTGGTCACTTCATTTCCTTTTCTTTTCTCATATTGTATGATATGACATTTTGTGATTAAGGAATTAATACAATTTGTTTTTAATGCATTTCTCTGTCTCCTTCGACTCCATCTTCATCTTCCTTGCTTAGCATCTTTACTTTCGTTGCAATAGTGAGACTGCTAGATTATCGCATACTTAGTCGTGTGGATTAGAGATATGAAGCATATAGCAACCCACAAGAGGTGTGTGTTGCGTGAGTGTGTGAGAAAACCTTATTTGCTTAGTGTGACACTGCGGCAACGCCTGCCTATAGGCTAACGCAATGCTTTTCTATGAATAAAGTCAGCAACAACCAACAACCTGGAAGGGTAAGTGGTTGGTCGCATTAAGCAATGTATGAATTGTTCACTAGAGATAGGAATAATCTTAGGTCAGTAAAGTTCATGCGGTTACCTTGTCTTATGTATGCGCCCATCACACCTTTAGAGCTTCTCGAGAGAGAGTCCAATGAAAGAACCTAATGACTCAAGAGAGTTAGGTTAGAATCGATGGTCGAGAGGGCTAGATTAGGTTTGCATAAGCAAGAATAGAGACTTAGGAATAAGCTCTGTTTGTTATTACACAGCGTATGCACCCTACGGAGAGGACAATGGCAGCATCCAGGAAGTAGGATATGGTGGCGGTATGCGGTCATTTCGACATTTATGCATACATACCACATACGTCCTAGATTTAGGCTTTTATTGTGTGTAGCATGATCGCATGGCTTGCGTTGACTAAGGTTGCCCTTGCGGTCACTCTTAAGTATTGCAATGAAATCATCTCTGCATTTTATCTATTTTTCCATACATTTATTTCATGTCAAGTGTTGTCGTATCTCTACCTCTCATGCATATTCTCATTGCGTTGTCTGTTATTTAAACCGCTGCATGCATATTATCGCATACATATAGCTACAAGTACCCTGTGTTCGACCATGGATTACCCGAGAAACTTGCGTTCGCATTATGCTTGGCGTGAGCACAAGAAAACTTGTGACAGGACGCATGGTCATCGCATACATTGATTAACGCATATTCATTCCAATGCATGACCATTGACGCATGACTAGCAACGCATATCTTAGGAACATGCATCGCATACCGCGTCCACGGGATTTTAGTTGTCGAGTAAAATTGACTTCTAATTTCTCGTCACCAGCGACCCGCGCGTTGTGCGCCGACCCGGTTCGTCGCCCGCCTGCTCGCCACCCGCGTGCCCGCTCCGCCTCCGTGGACCCGCCCTACGTCCGCTTCCGTTGACTATGCCAGCGCCTGTTGACCAGCAGGTCCAGACGGTTTGGACCGATCCAGTTGAGCCAGTTTGACCGATTCAACCTGGTTTTGGAGTTTTTTGGGCCGGTTCGAGAGCGGTTTTTTGTACTACACCAAATTAATATTGTAATAATTTAGTTGTTAGCTTAATTTAAGAGCCAAAACCAATCCATTTTAGGGTGTTTAATTAATTATGCATGTTGATGTATGTTTTTATTAAATTTTGAATCTTGTTGTGCATATAGTATGCCATATAGATTTAAAATCCCACCATACGTAAACATGTACATGCATTTAATATATGTTATAATTGTTATAATGTATAGAGTATGCATGCTAAGTTTTTTTTTTAATATAAAGTTTTATATTGGAGCATGATCATCAAGTATGTATGTATGTTTATAGATGTATGATTCTTAGGGTTATAATGGTTATAATTTTATTTTATAATTGTTATAAAATACCTAGACTTTAAAATCTATAATAAAGGAGAAGTTGCATTGCTCACCTTAGGATTAAAATTGGTTGCAATTTCAATCGACTTTTCTAAAGAGTTAGAATAGGCCAATTACTTGTTAAACAAAGAGTTATTTACTTACCCGGGGAGATCTTATCTAAGGTTGGGGGTTTCTTAAGATTGATGGTTTACGGAACACCTCCTACCTGGAGATCAAACTGGCGTCTAAGTCAAATAATCCTAGTTTTTATTGAGCATGCGTTGAGAGATGTGAGGTAATAAAATTTGTTTATCACCTAGACATTTATATGTTAAAATTCACAGTATAAGAGTTATACATGGATCTTATCACCTTAGACTTAGGATTTGTTTAAATTTAGCCTGAAATATTATCTCTAAGTATTTCTTTTATTACCCTAAATCGATTTACTATAGAACACTTCAGCTAGAGAGAAGTAGCGTACTTTTAGCTTCTAGCATCACTAAGAGTTCACATCGTAGGTCCATGCAGGGCTTTGGTTCGTGCTTAGACGGACTCCCTCGGATAATTAATATCAAGGAATAGGGGAAGAACATGGTAAGTGGGGTGAGGGCTATTGTAA
The DNA here is from genome assembly GCF_009727055.1 of Benincasa hispida. Lineage (NCBI taxonomy): Eukaryota > Viridiplantae > Streptophyta > Magnoliopsida > Cucurbitales > Cucurbitaceae > Benincasa > Benincasa hispida. Next base: position 23,567,166 of record NC_052356.1, read on the forward strand.
AACAAACATATCCCATGGTCTCTTCCATTAGGTCGCATCGTGAGATTCCTATAATGCGTCTTTATGTCTGCCCTGGAGCGACCTTTCCCTTTGAAGGGTTGTATTATAAGATTCGGAATATTGCGAACTCCAAATCTGGATAGGCTCTCTTAGATCAGTTTTCATATTGACTTTCCACTTTCGGGAGCATGTTGATTCTGGTTTCTGAAATCCAAAAGTGGAAGGTTACACTTACAAGAATTACTAAGATGTTAGTATATTCTCGACCAAAGTAGCGATAACTAAAGTGTTATAGGAATAAAGAGTTATTCTGGGATTAGCATCTAGTTAAGATTGTCTTGGTTAAAAAGAGGAATAATCGACTACCCTTCGGTGGAGATTACTCTAAACTTTTGAAATATCGTTGCAAAATATAATAATGAATGGTACATTATTAGTTTTTTTGCTAAACTTGATTAGATTTAAAAGATTAATGTTTTTTTTTTTTTACTAAAAAGGATATCTTTATCTTTTCAGCATGAATAGCTCGATAATTCAACTCTTAGCTTCCGAAAAACTAAACGGCGATAATTATTCGGCATGGAAATCAAATCTAAACACAATACTGGTAGTTGACGATTTAAAATTTGTCTTAACTGAGGAATGTCCTCAAGCCCCAACCTCAAATGCTAATCGAACTGTTCGGGAAGCATACGATCGATGGGTCAAAACCATAGAAAAGGACCGTGTTTACATTCTTGCCGGCATGTCTGATGTTTTGGCAAAGAAACATGAATCCTTAGCTTCGGCTAAAGAGATAATAGATTCATTAAGAGAATTGTTTGGGCAACCATCATGGTCCCTTAGACACGAGGAAATTAAGCACAAATACATGAAGTGGATGAAGTAGGGGACCTCTGTTAGAGAACATGTCCTGGACATGATGATGTACTTCAATATCGCTGAAGTAAATGGCGAACCCATTGATGAGGCTAACCAGGTTAGCTTTATCTTACAATCTCTACCGAAAAGTTTTATACCTTTTGAGACAAATGTATCTTTAAATAAGATAGAATTTAACCTCACTACCCTTCTTAACGAGCTCCAACGATTCTAAAACCTTACTTTAGGTAAGGGGAAAGAAGTGGAAGCAAATGTTGCTATTACTAAGAAAAATTTATATGAGGATCGTCCTCTAAAACTAAAGTTGGACCCTCTAAAGCTCAAATGAAAAAGAAAGAAAAAGGGCAGGCTCTTCAGATAAATAAGAGAAAGAAGATACAGATAAAGAAAAATGTTTCCACTATAACCAAAACGGGTATGGAAAGAGAAATTGCCCGAAGTACCATGCAGAGAAGAAAGCTGAGAAAATGGCACAAGGTAAATATGATTTACTGGTCGTTGAAATATGTTTAGTGGAATATGATACTTCAACCTGGATACTAGATTCAGAAGCCACTAATCAATTGTTTCTCGTTTAGAACTAGTCTTGAAAAAGCTGAAGAAGGTGAACGATAAACCCTCAGAGTTGGAACAAGAGAGGTTGCCTCTTGCAGTTGAGATCTGAAGTTGTTTTTTGAAGATAGATATCTAGTACTTAAAATTTTTTTGTATGCACCTCTTATGAAGAGGAATTTGATATCTATCGCTTGTATTATAGAACAGTTATGTACAATATCTTTTAATATAAATGAAGCGTTCATTTTTTGTAAAGGTATTCAAATTTATTCTATTACGCTTGAAGACAACTTATATAAGTTAAGACCAACTAGAGCAATTTTTTTTTTAAAATATTAAAATGTTTAGAACATTAGAAAGTCAGAATAAAAAAACAAAAGGTTTCTTTCAACGCCTATCTATGGCACCTAAGACTTGGTCACATAAATATCAATAGGATTGGGAGATTGGTCAAGAATGGACTTTTAAGTCAGTTAGAAGATAACTCTTTACCTCCATGTGAATCCTGTCTTGAAGAAAAGATGACCAAGAGATCTTTTACTGGAAAAGATCCCAGAGCCAAAGTACCCTTAAAGCTCGTACATTCGGACCTTTGTGGACCAATGAATGTCAAAGCTCAAGGTGGGTATGAATATTTCATCAGTTTTATTGATGATTATTTAAGGTATGGTCATGTTTACCTACTTCATCACAAGTTTGATTCTCTTGAAAAGTTCAAAGAATATAAAGTTGAAGTTGAGAATGAATTAGGTCAAACAATAAAGACACTTCGATCAGATCGAGGCGGAGAGTATATGGACATACGATTCCAAGACTATTTGATAGAAAACGGAATCCAGTCACAACTCTCTGCACCTTAGCCTCAGCAGAACGGTGTATCAGAAAGAAGAAACCGAATCTTATTAGATATGATGAGCTATATGATGAGCTATGCTCAATTGCCTGATTCCTTTTGGGGATATGTACTTGAATCTGCTGTCCATATTTTGAACAACGTTCCCTCTAAAAGTGTTTCAGAAACACCTTAGGAGCTATGGAAAGGGCGTAAAAGTAGTTTACGTCACTTTAGAATTTGGGGTTGCCCACACATGTGTTGGTACAAAATCCCAAGAAATTGAAACATCGTTCAAAGTTATGTCTATTTATAGGTTATCCAAAGGAAACAATGGGTGGTCTGTTTTATCATCCTCAAGAAAATAAGGTATTTGTATCAACAATGCCACATTCCTAGAGGAAGACCACATTAGAAATCATCAACCAAGCAGTAAAATAGTGTTAAAAGAAATTTCAAAAGATGCTACATAGCTAGTTCATCTACTAAAGTAGTAGATAAAGCTAGTACATCTGGTCAGTCACATCATTCTCAAGAGTTGAGAATGCCTTGACGTAGTGGGAGGGTTGTTCATCAGCCTAGCTGTTACTTGGGTTTAACAGAAATACAAGTCACCATACCTGATGACGGCATAGAGGATCCATCGACCTATAAACAGGCGATGAAAGATGTGAACTGTGATCAATGGGTCAAAGCCATGGACCTCAAAATGGAGTCTATGTACTTCAATTCTGTCTGGAAACTTGTAGATCAACCAAATGATGTAAAATTGGTTGTAAGTGGATCTACAAGAGAAAACGAGACCAAGCTGGTAAAGTACAGACTTTTAAGGCTCGACTTTTAGCAAAGGGTTATACCTAGAGAGAGAGAGTGAACTATGAAGAAACTTTCTCTCTCGTTGCCATGTTAAAGTCGATAAGAATACTCTTATCCATTGCCACCTTTTATGACTATGAAATTTGGCAGATGGATGTCAAGACAGCCTTTCTAAACGGCGATTTTGAAGTTTTAACATGGCTCTACCAAAGGGGTTTATTACACAGGGTCAAGAACACAAGGTTTGTAAGCTTCAAAAATCCATTTATGGGTTGAAACAAGCTTCTAGATCCTGGAATATAAGGTTTGATACTGCGATTAAATCTTATTTCTTTGAACATAATGTTGACGAGCCTTGTGTTTATAAGAAGATTGTCAATTCTACTATAACGTTCTTAGTTTTATATGTTGATGATATTCTACTCATTGGGAACGATGTAGGATATCTTACTGACGTCAAACAATGGCTAGATACACAATTCCAAATGAAAAATTTAGGAAAATGCGCAGTATATTCTTGGGATCCAAATTGTTCGGAATCGCAAGAATAGAACACTAGCCATGTCTCAAGTATCTTATATAGACAAAATGTTGTCTAGATATAAAATGTAGAATTCCAAAAAGGGTCAGTTGCCTTTCAGACATTGAATTCATCTGTCAAAATGACAATGTCCTAAGACACCTCAAGAAGTTGAGGATATGAGAAATATTCCCTATGCCTCTGCAGTTGGAAACATGATGTATGCAATGTTATGTACTAGACCTGACATATGCTACTCACTAGGGATCGTCAGTAGATACTAGTCTAATCCTGGACTTGATCATTGGACTGCCGTTAAGAACATCTTAAAGTATCTCAGGAGAACTAGGGACTACATGCTCGTGTATAGTGTTAAGGATCTGATCCTTACTGGATACACTGACTCTGATTTCCAAACTGATAAAGATGCTAGAAAGTCTACATCTAGATCAATGTTCACTCTTAACGAAGGAGCAGTAATGTGGAGAAGTGTAAAACAGACCTGTATCGCTGACTCCACAATGGAAGCTGAATACGTAGCTGCTTGCGAAGCAACAAAAGAAGCAGTATGGCTGAGGAAATTCTTGACAGATTTGGAAGTTGTTCCAAATATGCATCTACCCATCACCTTGTATTGTGACAACAGCGGTGTAGTTGCAAATTCAAAAGAACCTCGAAGCCATAAACGGGGAAAGCACATCGAACGCAAGTACCACCTTATCTGGAAAATCGTACACCGTAGTGCCGTTGTAGTGACCCAGATACCTTCTGAGCAAAACATTGCTGATCCTTTTAAAAAAAACCCTCACGGCTAAAGTTTTTTAGGCTCACCTACAGAGTTTAGGTCTATGGTGTTTCTAAACTAGGACAAGTGGGAGATTATGTTGGGCGTAAATGCCCTAGTTTATTGTATTCATATGTTTATTGTACTCATATGTAATATTAATTTCTCACAGTGAAATTCAGCATCGTTTGATCCTACTCGAAGTTTTAGTCCAAGTGGGAGTTTGTTGGATTTTATGCTCTAAAACTCGTAGTTTGTAATATCATATTCTTGTTCAATAAGCTGTTATTAAAAATCTTTAGTAAATTTAAATTCTATATTCATGAATCTAATAAACTAAGGTTCCGGGGCTATTAAGTTTAGTTTGAACTTTATGTAATGACATAAATGTGGATCAAGTTCAAATATATATAGCCAAAATGGTTTATAGTATATGAATAAGGTTGGGCGCCTTATTCTAGGGACACTATGGATGCGGCCCATTTTTGTAGTTAGTACAAACGATGTGATCCTAAACCATTCATGTGGAGACATGAAAATGGGGGCATCCTATGTAAAGAGCTTACATAAGACTGAACCATGAAATAGTCACTTTTTATGTTATAAATGTCGCTTAATGTATAAAACTGACTATTTTGTTAATTGATGACCTAGGTAACTTAATCTTAATCTTGAGCTAACTATGAACTCATGTTCACTCGAAATTATCCTTAGATCTGCCTAGGTGAGGGCAACTCATTATCGCTAGTCCAATAAGCCTCTCATTTTAGGGGTAAGAGCAGGTGGATAGTTGGGAACATAGGGTGCAAGATGGAATTCACTCCTACCCATTATAGGGATAGTAGATAGGTTGTTCCCTTTAGTACTGAATCCAGGTCTTGAACAAGTGGCCTCACCTTTTCATTGGCCCGAGAGGGGTTCGGTTTATAGGTTGGATCTTAAACCAATTGTTCATTAGAGGATCAGTGGAACTTAAGAAATAAGATGTAGTCTCGGGGGTAAAAAGTCTTTTATGACCCAGCCGAGATTACGAACAATCTGTGAAGGATTAGCTTAATAATCATGGTTATATCATATGGATATAACTATAGTGAGGGGAGTGTAACTACAGAACTATAGTGGAATGACCCGTGAGTTAACGAATGTTGATTAGCTCCATCTAAAGAGTTTAGCCAGCTAATCTCGGATTGTTGGAACCCATGATCTATAGGTCCATTAGGTTCCCCTACTAGCTTATATGGAATAAACTTAGAATAGTACGATAGAATAATTCGAATTGTTCGAATTAGGTAAAGAGAGAGAAATCGACAAGTATATGTGATATAGTGGTTGGTTCTTTAGTTTAGAGATACAACTTTAATATTTAAATGTGATTTAAATATCAAGAATATGAATACGTTCATATTCGGAAGCTCAGAAATAATGGAAATGGTCAAAGATGTAAAAAGTCAAAGAGTTGACTTTTGACTTTGAAAAGTCAAACTTTGACCAACCTTATATTCAAATGGGATTTGAATTTCGAGAAAATGAATACAGATTCATGCTCGGGAGGTCAAAATTAGTCAACACGAAAAAAATTATAAAAAATCAAAATGTTGACTTTTTGGTCAAAGTTTTACTTTGACCTAATGACTATTTTGCCCTTTGACTAAAGTTAGTGGGAAAATCCAAACTTTTGTTGGATAATTCCACTAACAAAATAGTGGACTAGGTGTTGGCTTATAGTGGAGACATTAAGCCCATTTAGATAGTGGAATATAGGTGTTGGGTTTTTATGAAGTTATTCCATGCAATTTTGCATAGCCCTTTTCTATAAATATGGGCTTGTTATTTTGGATTAAAAACTTTTGAAAATTTTGCAAAACTAGTTTTTAAAAATTGGGCTGAAAAAATCGGAACCCAACCCAAATTTCACTCTACTATTTCCATCTCTTTTTTTCTCTCTCGGGTTCTTCATCCATCGGGTCCCACAACCTAGTTCTGAGTTAGAGGATAGTAGGTCAACTCTAGTGATTGTCCGGTTCATGTTTGCGCGGAGATAGACGACTTTTTAGAGCTTCAAAGGTAATGTTTCTAAAAAAATCCTAATTAACTAATTTAGGGTTGTATGTTTAATTTATGCGATTAGAGTAAAATTGATCCTCAATTCCGCTGCGCATGCCTACTTTTCTATCATGCTGTCCAGTGACCCTACTCTGGGTTAGACTGATACCTACTGACTATACCTACAGTAGCAGATGTTTGATCTAGTATAGAGCATCGCATCCATCAAATTGCCAACGGCAGACGCATAGGGGACCCTGTCTCTTATACACATCTAGATGTGTATAAGAGACAGCTGATACCTACTGACTATACCTACAGTAGCAGATGTTTGATCTAGTATAGAGCATCGCATCCATCAAATTGCCAACGGCAGACGCATATGGGACCTGTCTCATTTCCTCAACCTCTTAAGGCATCTTAGGATACATGTCCTTAGACAAAGTGACTCCATGCCTGAATAGCAGTAGGCCCTTCTTGGAGACCTTCATCGAGTACTTGAGCAGCATCATGTCAATGTACGATGCCTGAGACAGTACTAGCACTTTTTTTTTACGATCTCGAAAGATCTGTATACCCAGAACAAACTGTGTCTCTCCCAAATCGTTCATTTGGAATCGGGTCGCTAGCCAGTTCTTAACTGCAGTCAGTAAACCTACATCATTCCCAATGAGTAGTATATCGTCTACATACAACACTATACTACTGAAGCGTTGATGATCTTCTTGTAGACACAAGGTTCATCAACGTTCTGGTCAAAGCTATACGATTTGATCGCAGTATCAAACTGTATGTTCCAAGATCTAAACGCCCGTTTCGGCCCATAAATGGAACGATTCCATTTCTAAGCTTTTGGCTCTAGACCTTGGGCTATGAATCCCTTGGGCTGCACCATGTAAATGGTCTCCTCAAGATTGCCATTCAGAAAGGCCGTCTTGATGTCCATTTGCCAGATCTCATAATTATAATAAGCAGCAATGGACAGGAGGATGCAGATCGACTTTAACATGGCAACAAGCAAGAAAGTCTCCTCATATAGACTCCCTCTACTCGAGTATAACCCTTTGCCACAAGACGAGCCTTGAAGGTTTAAACCTTCCCATCAGCACCCTGTTTGTGCTTGTAGATCCATTTACAATCTATAGGTCTTACCCCATCAGGCTGATCTACAAGATTCCATACTGAGTTTAAGTACATCGACTCCATCTCGAGATTCATGGCCTTGACCCACTCATCCCGGTTAACATCCTTCATTTCCTTCTGATAAGACAACGGATCCTCAACGTCGCCATCTACTACCATAGCAAGGATTTTCATGAAACTCATATAACAAACGGGTGGGTTTGCAACACTCCCACTACGTCGAGGTTCCCTCAAATCTTGAGGTGAAACCGACCTACTAGATGAACTACCATCAACAACTCTTGTTGATGAAGCAGACTTTTCAACAACTTTTGTTGAAGTTTTAGTAGTTTCATTGGAAAGCTCACGCAACACGACTTTACTATGTGGACTGTGATCTCTTATATGATCCTTCTCCAGGAAAATAGCGTTTGTGGAAACAAACAACACCCTCATGTACCTTTGAGGTAGCCTGCAAAGACGCATAACCTCAACCGTAGTTCTAACTTCTTGGGATTTTCCTCAAGCACATGTGTCGGGCAACCTCATGCGGAAGTGACGTAAACTAGCTTTATGCCCGTTCCACAATTCCAAAGGTGTTCTCGCAACACTCTTGGAAGGAACACAGTTGAGTATGTAAATCGCAAACTACACTGCGAAACCCCAAAACGAGTCTGGTAAGGAAGCGTAATTCATCATCGAACGAACCATGTCTAACAAGGTTCTATTTCTCCTCTCCGCTACACCATTCTGTTGTGGTGTACCTGGTACTAAGAGTTGGGAAACGATTCCATGTTCTATCAAATAGTCCTGAAATGACGAGTCCAAAAACTCTCCACCTTGATCCGATCGAAGTGTTTTATCCGTCTATCCAATGCATTTTCAACTTCAGCCTTGAACTCTTTGAACTTTTCAAAGGATTCAGACTTTCGTTGCATTAGATAAACATACACATACCTAGAGTAATCATTAGTAAACTGATAAAATAATCATAGCCACTTCGGGCTCGCACATTCATAGGACCACAAAGGTCAGAATGTACTAACTCAAGAGGCTCTTTGGTTCGATAACCTTTTCTAGTAAAATGTCTTTTAGTCATCTTACCCTCAAGGCAAGATTCGCACATCGGTAAAGAATTTTCTTCTAGCTCACTTAGAAGTCCATTTTTCACAAATCTCTCAATCTTATTGAGATTGATGTGCCCTAATCAAAGATGCCAAAGTTGGGCATTTTCTTTTGGAGAAATTCGTTGACGTTTAGATTGAGTTACGATAGTTTTAAACAACTCGATGTTATGGAGGCAACTTAAGGCTAATGGTCTTAGCACATACAAGTTACTTTCCAGATAAGCTGTATAAATATTAACACCATCTTTATGAATAAATACTTTATTCACATTAAAAGAAAGCGTATATTTACACTACAACAGGCACTTTACAGAAATAAGGTTCCTCTTAAGTTCGAGAACAACATATACATCGTTTAAAACTAGAAACCCATTCTATAAAGATAATTAGATCCCTCTCACTACCACAGCTGAGACGACATGCCCGGTGCCTACTCGCATCGTCATCTTACCAGTCTCTAGCTGTCGCCAGAATCTAATCCCCTGAAAAGAAGAATAAATGTATTAGTGGCACCTGAATCAATTATCCAGGTAGAATCATCATTTTCACTAAACATGTTTCAAGTACAAGTAAATCATATTTACCTTTATCTGCTTTGGCGGCCTTCATTTCCTTTAGCCAGCAAGGATAATTCCTCTTCCAGTGTTCGTCCTGATTACAGTGGAAACATTTTCCCTTTTCAATCGGCGGCAGACGCCTTTTTGGGGCGACAGGTGGCGGGTTAGCAGATGCCTTCCCTTTGCCCTTACCACCCTTTTTCTTCTTTCCCTTTGCAGAGTTATAATAGAAGGTGCAGACTTCGTTCCTGAGGTCGAATCTCGATGGAACGTCCTTGAGGATGAAACAACATTTGCCTCAGCCTTTTCCCTCTCTTTACTTTTCAGTAAAGATTGGTATGTCTGCAACTCGTTGAGGAGAGTTGTAAGAGTGTATTTCACTTTGTTAAGAATCACAATGCTAACAAAGTACAGAAAGCTCTCCGGCAAAGAATGCAAGATTATGCTAACCTGACTGCCCTAATCGATAGTAGACCCATTCAACTCCGCCACATTGAAGTGGACCATCATGTTAAGCACATGTTCACGAACAAAGGTGCCTTCCTCCATTTTGGAGTTGAATATATACTTAAGAGCCTCGTGCTTGAGCTGTTCAGACGGTTGTCAAAACATTCCCCGCAGGGACCCCATGATCTCATGCGCTGAGACCATGGCTCATGCTTCTTGGCCAAGATGTCATTAATACTTGTCAAGATATAGGCTCGAGCCTTCTCATTTGCCCGTGTCCATCGCTCATACGCCTCTCGAACATTTCAAGCGGCGTTGGGAGCTAGAATAGAAGGACAGACCTCCGTAAGAGCAAACATGAGATCCTGATGATTAGAATAGTCATGATTATATGTTTCCATGTTGAAAAATTGTCACCAGTAAGTTTCTCGGTGCTAAGAAAAGCTAACATGGTTGTAGCCATTTTCAAAAACTTGTTGCTGAAAAAATGAACAAATTTTTATACGATTTTGCTAAACCACATTTTAACCAATCAAGTACCCTAAGTGTATAAGACTTTTATTTTGGAATGATGCCCCAGTGAGGAGGGACAACTGTCAACGATAGGGTGATCAGATGCCCCCTCACTTGGATGAGACATTCTCAACCATTAGGCAGAACCAACTCTTGGAACTGAACCTAACAGCCATCGTTTATTTGGTCCAAAACTGTTAACCTTTAACAATTCCGCGTAAGTGTGACTCCTCACTTTTGGTGCTAGAGTCTCACCCTATTGAGCCCATCGTAGGGAAGAAACAGATTAGGACAATAGACTAAGTAACCTTATCCTCTTACATTTCAAATAAAGAAACACGCAAAACTGCCATCCTATAGGGGGGACACTCCCAGGGTGCCTCGAGGCGATGCGCAGAAACTTTATCCAATCCAATGAAGGAGACCGTGGGATCCACTCCCACTTACTATGAACATTCTCTCCATCCTTCTTGATATTGACCTACCCAAACACCATCCTTTAGAGGGACACTCCCAGGGTGCCACGAGACCAAGGGTAGATCTCACGGTGTGGACTATATGGGAGAAACATTAAAGGTTTAAATGAAGCATCATATGCCCCAAGTACCTCCCACTAAATGTTCTACCTAGAGGTTCATTAACCTAGACATTCTGGCTACTGATTTTAGTCTAAGTCATCTTTTTAAGTTCACTCATAAACAACTTTTGTCTATGAAATAAACAAGTTCAAGTAGTCACATTTAAATACTTTAATGGACTGTCCTTAACTTGCATGCATGAATCAAATCTATCTAATTCACCTTTCCAGGTAGGTTCCCAGGTAGGGGTGTTATGTTTCCATCCACTTAAATACCCCAGCCTAGCTAGAACCCGCCTTAGACAAAAGGTCCCTTATAGATAGATTTGCTATACTTTAACCTTTTATTAGTCAATTTAATCTTATTAAACTGATTAAAAGATTGCCTAAGGGTTGCTAATCATATTAGAACTGTGATCTGAGGTCTATGTCATTCAAGTTTTAAACATCTTAAAACCATGAATTAAACCTAAGTGAGCATGCATGTCTTTCTTATTGCTTTTAGTTCTAATTTCTCTTTAACCTTTAAAAAGAAACAACTAAAACATTGCCACACAACGAGGTATTTATAACGCTTATAAAATAACCTATGTGTCATGTTCATGCAATGTCCAGTCATTACTATACATAACTTTTACATAATTTAAATTATGCTTCTATAAATTGTGAAATTTATAATTAAAGAGATGATGCATGACCAATACAAAACCTAAGGTGGAATTTTCTATATGTGCATACCATATGACATATGAAAAACTATACATCTCATGTATTAAACCAAAGATTAATGGACCCGATGAACCTTGAAAAAACCAGAATGAAAAAATTATATCTATTACATTTTTCCATCGAGCAAATCGGTTCACAGGCGAACTGGGTCTTGAACCACCAAGGGAAGCTCCATTGTTTAGCAAACATCTAAGGTAACCTTAGCGCACACTAGACGAGAGCGCGAAAAGCTAAACGATCGCTTACATGAACGAGGCTGCGAAGCCTGATCGTCTAGGCGATCACTTAACGCTGCCAAAGGTAAACGATTTGCACCGCGATCGTTTAGTCAGGTACTAAGCGATGAAGCTTGCTGAGCTAAATGATCGTCTAGTGCGTGCGCTCGTTAAACGACACTCGAGCATTTGAAACTCAGCGATAGCCTACCCCATCATCTACACGACCCGACCAACACTTGGTCGTCTTCTTCCTCGAAGAACAACAACCCTTGCTCCGAACTTCTTCACGAACGACTCAAAACTCAAACTAACTTTGAATTACATACTCGATAACAATTAATTATGTCTAAAAAGCAAGGGCCTTTACAATTAACCACAAATGTAAAAGGATTAATCAAATCGAGGTGTCATCCCAGAAAACTCAATTAATCTGCACATCCAAAAGCGATTTAACAATTAAAACGGAGACAGAAGGTTGCACCTACCGAGAATGTATATGCAATTCTTTGCATCAATGAAATTGGAATATCAGAAACTTGGCTCTGATACTAATTGAAGGAACTCTTAAACAAGAGTACCTATGATCGAAAACAGATCTTTCCGATTTCATTGTGACAGAATTACCACACATACATTATAACATACAGATATGCATTGTAAACACTAATTACTGGCATGCTTTAACAAATTAAATACAAAAGACCAAGAGACTTATCAGTTGAAGACAATCTTCATAAGAACTCGGTCCAACGCGAACGAACTCCTCTCGTTCTTACTCGTCCAACAAGCAGTCGTCTAGCAACCCCACGATCGTCTACACAATTAACAGTGCATAAACAAACAGCAACTGAGGACGATACCACCACTCGAAGCCCTCGATATTCTCGGAGTGAGAATCCAAAGGGTGGACTTTGATGGAATTGGTAGAGGGGAGGAGGAAAAATGATCGTGTAAAAAAAACAAGCAAGTGAGAGAAAGGGATGACTATCGTATAGACGGGTGCTTGTCATTTAGGTTTAACTAAGCGATCGTCTATCAAATGGTAAGCGATCGTTTAGATCCACTAGGCGCGCTAAGCGAAAATGTAGTAAACGTAAGTGATCGTTTAGAAATTGCGGGCGATCGTTTAGTACGCGGGTGTGCGATCATTTAGGAAGATGGGCGCTATCGTATAGGCTCTCAAAGCTAAGCGATCGTATACTTTCACACCATGAACGATTTTTCGGATCTCTTGCAAAAAAAAAAAAAATGAAAACTATTTTCATTTTTATTCTTCAGTTACAAGAACTGAATCAAACTTTCCATCTTCGCACGAATCCAGAGAAAATCTCGGCCAATTATCACATAACTGCCCAGTTAATTAATTAATTAATATAATCATATTATATTCTTAACCTATAGTTTAATATCATATATCAACTATAGTGCTTTCTTCTTTACTTGATATAAATCATATTTATATCCAATTTCCTCTAAAATAATGTATCTCATACATTTAATCAATCATATCACATATAATTAACGAGTTCAATTATATCACCCTCTTGTCAATTTGAACATTTCAAACTGACTAAAAAATTGATTCTCAACTTTTATCCAAGCTACCAAGGGGACCTTATGGACCTAGGCTCGAAGCTACATGCAAAATAGCATGTCCTCATAGAGTTGTAAGGAAACTTAGCTCTCATAAGCAATGGTCTAGCAATTAACTACAAACATTTTATGAATGATTCTGCTAAACCATTTTATATACAAATATGAGCTATAGGATGTTCAACAAGTATCCCAATTTACACACAATAATTATCAAAAGCTTGGATGTAAATTCCTCGATATTATCAAGACGAATGGTCTTAATTGTATAATCAGGAAATTGTGCTCTTAACTTAATTATTTGAGCAAGTAATTTTACAAATGCAAGATTTCGACTTGATAATAAGCACACGTGTGACCATCTACTAGATGTGTCTAATAATACCATAAAATATCTAAATGTTCACTTGGTGGGTTAATAGGTCCACATATATCACCATGAATTCGTTCTAAAAATGCAGATGATTCGATCCCCACTTTGATTGGTGATGGTCTAATGATTAATTTGCCTTAAGAGCAAGCATCACATGATAATTCATTAGATTGAAGAATCTTCTGGCTCTTCAATGGATGTCTATTTGAATTCTCAATAATTCTTCTCATCATTATAGACCCTAGATGATCTAATTTGTGATGCCAAATTGTAAATATGTCTAGATTCATGAATTTCAGGTTCATTGTTGCATATGTTTCAATTACTCATATACGAGTATAACATATTCTGGAAGATAAAGCATGAAACTCTCCTAGTATAAATTTTTTCATATGAGACAGTAGATATGATATAAAGATACTCCATGTTATTCTTTTTACCAGTATCGGTTACCATTATAATGTATATATGTAAAACTTAGTGGATTGCTCTTTGGTTGACTAGAGTGAAGGAAACCAGAGATGTGAATTTCCATGAGTAGCGGAATGATTGTTCCAAATTAACGCAATTACAATCAAGAAACGGAAACATACAGGCTATGCACAAAATGAAATTACAGCATGCTTTACATAAGATCAAGGGAAAGCAACATACCTTTGATGACTCATCTTCAAACACTCTCAATCACGAACGCTCTATCAATCAGCAAGACTGCAACACACGAACGCTCGTACACCATGACTGCAACACAACACGATCACAGTGACCACAAACACAATGATCTCCAAGACCACGAACACAGCGAATGACCTCCAAAAAACCTCGAATTATGTCGAGTTAAGTATGACACCACTACAATGGCTACCTTGGTATTCTCGGTGTGAGAATCTAGAAGTGTGGCCTCTATGTGGACTTGGTTAGAGGAAGAGACCAGAGGAAGAACGATCGTAGAAACGATTGAGCAAGTGGGAGATGACAAAATCTATCATATAGACAATGCCCAATTGTTTAACAAATACTATGTGATCGTTTAACAAAAGCTCTGCGATCGTTTAGCTAAAGCCCAGCTGAGTGAACTATCGTATAGTTTCACTCCACGATTGTTTAGTCTCTCTTCAACTATCGTTTAGTGAATCTAATCCACTTGACAACATCTGCGTGAGATCTTTCTGAGAATGGTAATTCTCATAACCACTATTAAAATTAGGAAAATATTTTTCCTTTTTATCTCACAGTTACCACGATACCACCAATAACCTCCCACTCAATTGGTTATTAGAGAAAAAGAGATAATTATCTAATAATTAATATTATTATAAATATATATGATAACCAACTTACCATACTATATTTATAACCTATAGTTTTAATATTTCATCTCATGAAACATATAAACCATAGTTCTTTTTTCTATTTCATGGTACTTAATGTAAATCTCATTTACATTAATCCTCCACTTGATGTAGTCATACATCACACCAATTATATCATATAAAAACGAATTACCTCTTGTCAATTTGAACATTTCAAATCAAAACCAAGAACTAATTCTCAACTTGAATCTAATGAGCTACCAAGAGGATCTTACAAACCTGTAGCTCGAAGCTCCAACTGTATGTGAATAACTAACTAAATTCTTTAGTCACGGGATCCACCATTCGTTAACTGTCGAGCACTTCACTAAAGAATGATAGCTGAACTTTCCTTACTACAGAGATATTATGTATCCATATCAACTAATCAATAGTGCGATAATCCATCACAGATCGCTCATAAGTACAACTGGGCCAATAGCCATTATGCCCATGTAGTTACATCTAACTCCTTAAGTACCACTGATCCCTCTAATGAACATAAGTCATAGTCCTACTATGACTGAGTCCTCTCTTTCAAAGCGAAGTTGTGGCCACTATGTTCAAGCCCCGGAATCAGCCCTTAAGGGAGCAATCTATCAACTTACCCCTACTTCAGGGAAAGAGTGGATTCCATCTTGTGTAACTGAGTTCTCAGCTCCCAAATTAGACAAGTCCCCAAAAAGGTAGGCATGTTGAGTTGACAATCTGGCCACTCTCACCCATATTAATCAAAGGACTGCCCTCAAAGGCAGAAGTTCCCAAAACACTCAGGATTGAGATCATGTCACCTATGGTCGTTTAGGTGAGATGTAAGTCTCCAGTATCAATTGCGTTATATACAGAGACTAGTCATCTCGTGGTCTGATCTTATACAAACTCTTTGTATAGGACGCCTCCACTCGCATGTCTCCACATGAATGGTCAAGATCTACCATCTGTAGTAGTTCATAACACTTGCAAACCTCTACAAAGCGGGTCGTATTCGTAGTGTCACCAGGATAAGGTATCACTCCTTAATTCTTATATTACAGACCTATTTAGGTTATCACTTAAGGCATGATCCACTTGTATATCTCATATACATGCTTAAGTTTACATACAATAACCATGGAGTTTTGTTTATTGGATATGAGTAAATGCCAGATAAAATAAATCTTATTTTATTCATAATAATGTATATAGATTATAAACTACGAGACTCCGGGAGAATTAGGATATCATCCCAACATAGAGAACAATGTATTGTCAATTATAAATTTTTCTAGGAAAAATCATATTTTCTTTTCCAAACTTTTTAATTAAGTTTGTAGAACTTGATATTGTATTGAATCTTGCTTCCAGCATTGTCAGTTTGGAAAAATATTTTCTACTTGTAAGTATTGTATGTGCAGTTACACAGTCTGCTAGACATAGATGCTCTTTACTTGTTTTTTAGTCACCCAACATATGAAAATGATCCAGGTTTCTTCATGAAAAGAAAGTAATTACATTAAGAAACACAACATTTGGAATATACAAAGGTTAACATCTAATAAGAGGGGAAAACATGGAGATGAATAATAAAACAATGTTAAGTCTAAATATTTTCAAAGTCAAAGGAAACACTTGATGTTCCATCAATTATGCTGATTTTTCTCTTCAGGAGATTCAAAGAAGTTTACCACATCCAAATTTGTCATATGGGATGGGTCAAATATGTCATTATCTTAGTATGTAAAATTTACTTCCAAAATTTTCTCTTTTTCCTTCAGGGATGCTTGATAGAGATCAACTAAGTGTTTTCGACAGGTACATAACAATACTCAGTCATTATGCATCAGAAGCATTTATTTTCACACTTTTTGAACTCTTATCTTATGGAGCTTTTCCTTTATGATCATCATTTTGTGTGGTTCTTTTGAAATTTGAATGATTAGAACAACCACCACAAAAATAATAATTATTTCTTCCTCTGCCACGATCATGACCACGACTAAGATCATGATTATTATTAAAATTTACAGCATTCACTTCATAGAATGGTGTTGTCCCAGTTGGTCGAGATTCATGATTTTTCATTAATAACTCGTTATTTTGTTCGGCCACGAGAAGACACAAAATTAGTTCAGAATATTGTTTGAAACCTTTCTCTTGATATTCTGTTGCAGAAGCATATTCGAGACATGAATTATAGAAAATGTCATCCCTAACATATCAATATCAGTAATTTTCTTTCCAGATTACAACATTTTCGAACCGATTTTAAATAACACGGAGTTGTAATCACTTACTGATTTGAAATTTTATAACCTCAAGTGCATCCACTCATAACCAGCTTAAGAAAGAATAACTGTTTTTTGATGATCATACCTCTCATTCAAATTTTTCCACAAGATACGAGGATCTTTTATTGTAAGATACTCAATTTTCAATCCCTTCTGGAGATGACGATGAAGAAAAATCATAGCTTTTACTTTATCCTGACTGGATGTCGTATTTCATTCTTTATTATTCTCTCCAAGATTCATAGCATCTAGGTAGATTTCAGCATCAAGTACCAATGACAAATAATTACTGTTATTAATATCAAGGGTGACAAATTCTAATTTTTTGAGATTTTTCATGACAAAACTATTATTAGAAATTTGATAGATAATAAATATGCAAAATAACATTAAATTTATCAATTATAACGAAGAGGGAAAAATCGACATACCTTTAGGACCTTCCTTTAATGAGGAAAATAATAGGAGCTCGTGCTGATAACGTGTTGTGAATTTGAGGAGCACAACAACACACAACGAGAACAAGGATATGGAGAAAATATAATATATAATGAAATAAATAAATATTAAAATAAATAAATAACAAAAAGTAAATAAAATAACAAAGAAAGGATTTCTCCACTTTCTCTAATCTTTTTAAATTGATCACCAATATGTATGTGTCTTTCAAAACCCACTAAATACTACCATTTATAGACAATTTGGCAAATAGAAAGAGGATTATATGGACACTAATAATGTGTAATCTTGAGACACATGGACAATACACGAGGTAATGAATTAGTGACACATGGTCAATGGACACTAATAATAAGCATCTACATTACCTAATTTAACATATTTATAATATAAATCATTTAGTGACGTGTCAAATAACGAATAGAGATATTATATACTATCGTAGCGCTAGAAATTTTCCCATTTGACAGGCTATAGTTATAATCATATATTAAGTTTTGACTTTCATGTCTTTAAGATATATTTCATCATGACTTTTCCTATGGCTACATCACCAATTCTTTTTAGTGCATTTTTGGAATGATTTTGAAATTGTTGAAATCACTTTTGTTAGGTTCGAAAATCACTTTGAAACTACTCAAAATTAATTTAATATTTAGTGTTCGTTTGGATTGACTTTTTAAATATTTATAAACACTTTTTTTTCATCTATAAACACTTATTTAAAAACTTGAAAAGTCAATCCAAACACGTTCTTAATTTTACACCCTAAATGCAATTTTTATACCATCAAAATTGGTTTTAAAAGATTAAAAATATGTTTTAGAATGATTTTAAAATGATAAAAATCATTTTAACTCTTTAAAAATTAAAACATCCCTCAGATGAATTGTTCTTCTTAGAATAGGAATCAACCATGGATATATGACATGATGAATCATCGATACCCAAAATGTTGTCAAAATCTCCAAGATTTCAAAACAGATTTAGACAAGCGTTTGATCAATAACCATGAATAGTTTTGAGAACAGAAAACATAGGAATGAATTTAAAATCTAATTTTTTTTTTCTGTATAGGTAATTAAGATTAAAATATAATTTTGAAAGAAGATAATAGACTTTTTTTTTAAGACAATTAAATTTTCAAATCCAAATCAGAAATTTAGCTGAGATTTCACATTTAAGTTTAAAATTAGATCACAAACTATTCCATTTAGGTTTAATTTTGAAATTAAAAGCTAAGGAATCAGCTTTGTGCTTTGTAGGGGCAAAATTGGAAAAACGATTGGAATGGTATGACATGTTGATTTCACGTGCGTCTAATTTTGAGCAATTTAGTCATTTTTTCATTTTGTTTTTTTAAATAAGTTTTCCGTTAGGCTGTTTTTAAGTATAATAAAATGAAGGATCAAGTTCGAAAGTATTGTGAATTTTCAAATTATCGATGAAAATGAGGTACATCGGAAAGAATTTTTAAAAATAGAGGGGGAATGGAAAGTATTGACAAAAATATGGTAATTTTGGTATGAAGAAAAATCGTGTACGGGGTACACGATTAACATTTAATCCAGTTAGCACCACGTCGGCTCAGTTGGTGGACCGGTCGAAGAAAGACTCGTAGACTGGGTCCACAAATTTTTTTCTTTTCACTAGAAGAAATTCGGCCTTTAATGTCGGTTTAAAACCGACATTAAAGGTAGTGTTATTAAAGGCCTTTAATGTCGGTTTTAAACCGACATTAAAGGCCTTCAGTAACATCAATATTGCAGCCTTCAATGTTGGTTGCAACCGACATTGAAAGTCTCAATATTGAAAGTCTTGCAACTGACATTAAAGGTCTTTAGTGATTAAAGGTGAATGTCGGTTGTAACCGACATTAAAGCCTGTTTTTTTTCTTAACCGACATTGGAGCCCGAATCTATCCGTTTTTTTTTTAAATTTCGTTGTCGAATCAATTTTTTTGGTCAAATAAGTTAAAAACGACATTATATATCTTGTGTTGGGTCAGGAAATGTCCGTCATTGTTTTATATTAAATAGTATAAAAAAATTGCATAGTGAGCCCATCAATATTTGTCTTCCACCTATGAATTTATCCATAAACAAGAATCACAATACCAAAACCAGACTTTCATAGAATACTTACACCAAAGCCATCATTTCTCTCATTCACAAATATCTAGTACTAGTTCCATGAATAAACCAGAATCACCATAAATACAGCTTTCAATGATAAATAGATCATGTTTTCCACCTATGAATTTATCCACAAACAAGAATCACAATACTAGAACCAGACTTTCATAGATTACTTACACCAAGCCAACCAGAACCAGACTTTCAAAGAATACTTACACCAAGCTATCATTTCTCTCATTCACAAATATTTAGTACTAATTCCATGAATAAACCAGAATCACAATACCATAAATACAGCTTTCAATGATAAACAGATCATGTTTTCCACCTATGAATTTATCCACAAACAAGAATCACAATACCAAAACTAGACTTTCATAGAATACTTACACCAAAGCCATCATTTCTCTCATTCACAAATATCAAGTAGTTCTAATTCCATGAATAAACAAGAATCACAATACCAGAATACAACTTCCAATAATAAACAGATCATGTATTCCACCTATGAATTTATCCACAAATTCATTCTAAGCTAGCAATTACATTCTATTGAGACAAAAAAAAAAAAAAAAAA